>NW_024621459.1:0-4060 GCF_008729295.1 Plectropomus leopardus | reverse complement strand
ATATCGAATCAGCAGGTATGATAAAAGATACAAAAACATGACAATATTAACAGATCCAGACATTAACAGTCAAAAAAGTATATCGATACATTACCATAAAATCAGCATAAAAAGTACAGATGCATAAGGGGGTGAACTAGTCCAATAAGGTTTTAGATCTAAGTGAAGGCCAGAGTAAAAGGTATGTTTTGAGCAGTTCCTTAAAGACACTCACGGTTTAGACCAAATACTTTGTCAATATTCCACAATAATACCAGAAACAAAATAAGAAGTTTGCTGATGGGAAGAAACATTCCAGCTGCACAGACAGACGTTGACATGGAGGATCATGAGCCTGGTGAGATAGTTCAGGACTTTCTATCCATTGCTGGTGAGCTGGTGGATTGGTGGCAGAGGTGGAAGGAGCAAAAGGACTTATAAGGTTGGAGGAAGCATGTGAACCAAGGCACGAAACAACAGGAAAAAGCTAGAAATGAAGGAAAAAGAGAAAGGAAGACAAATAATGGAAGAGTCAAAGAAATAGAGTGAGAAGGCTTGTGTGTGGTATTTACATAGATGTGTATGTGATGTGAGGCTGCAGTGGTGGACAGAATTCTGTGTGTGTGTGTAGAAACTGGTTACTTGGTTATGTGGGGGTTTGGTCCTTGGGGGGCTTTAGCCAGCTGTAAGATGAATGACGGGGGAAAGGCAGCTATTAGGTCTGTTTCGTGGACAGTTTTCTGGCGGGCAAGATTGTTGGAGGTGGTCCTCAGATATTTCTGTTCTATTGTTTGGTGTCGTTGTCTGATAGTCCAGCCTGTTCTCACTCCAGCTTATCAGATAGCACTGCTCTGTCAGTGCTTTCGGTGTAATGCCAAAAGCCACCTTCTGCATCCAACCAGAACAGATGAGAACACACTTGAACAGAAATGCTGGCAATATTATCATATGGTGGCAGCTAGCTGGATGGCACCGGGTGCATCCATATGTTACATACATGGATGGCGTCACTTGAGAATGCGGCCAGACATATGAATCGCTGAAGGATAGTATCACGCAATAACGCTGATGGTTACCACGTAATATAAGGAGCATGAGAGGGGCAGGAGGGTAGCTGCTGTTTCTTGAGTTTCAGGTTGATGTCGTTTGACTGCAGGTGTGGGTTTTTGGTGAAGAGGATGCATTATGTCTTGGCAGGGTTTATTTTGATTGTCCACATGATGGACCAGTTTTCTATTTCAGTGATGCATTGTTGGAGTTTGTGGGCTGATTTGGAGCTAGACCAGAAACAAAGATCATCTTCCAACTGGATGACTTTGGCTGTGGTGGCTGGGGGTTAGTAAATGTCAGAGACGTACAGAAGGAAGAGAAGTGGACTTAAAACTGAACCTTGGGGAACTCCTGCTTGGGGGATGAAAGGTGTCGAGATGGGGGTGGATACTTTGACCTTGATCTGTTGGTTACTGAGGAAGCTTAAAAGTATGGATTGGGTTGGTAGCAGAAGTTTAAGGTTGGAGTCAATCTGTAATGGAGACCTTGATGCAATATTTTGTCAAATGCTTTTTCTATGTTGATGAAAAAAGCCAGTTATTTGTTTTTTGTTGAAATGTCTGTGGATGTCTTCAGAGAGTCTGAGAGTGTTGTCTGTTGTGGTTCTTCCTTTCCCAAAACCTATATACCAAGGAGGCCTATTGATACTATGTGATTTGTGAGATGTGAGACGAGGATTCTTTCGAAGCATTTTCCGATATTGCTGAGGAGACTTATGGGGTGGTAGCTTGTGGAATTGTGTGGGTCTTTTCCCAGTTTGTGAATCTTTGTGTTGCACAGACCGTAAAGCTGGCCACACATACATGTACACAAAGTCTGGCTCTGAGCTGCACCTTTTTGATTGGAGGAGCCAGTCCAGATGCCACTCCAATCAGGATCCTTACTCTGGGGAGGAGGAGACAGCCAGTCAGGTGCAGGGGACCACACTTTCTAATTTACATACAAAGAACTACAAGAAAAGTTAACATGAGGCGAGGACAGTGGTCATAACACCGTATGAAAACCAAAGTGTGAAATTAGCCATTATATCAGCAATTATGTCACTGCAGTAGTCACACACGCACGCACACACACACACACGCACTCACTCGCAGGATTCAAAATACAAGACAGCTATGTGGAGCCTCATTTGAGAAATTTAGGTGGGGCACTAAAATATTTAAATTTAAGGAGCATTTTTTTTTTATTCTATAAAATTTGAAATAGCAATACTTTAGATTTTTAGTCTAAAATAAAAACAAAAAGCATAATGCTGTCTATTCCTGCTCTAGCGGACCACACGTGGGGAGCACTCACCACACAGTAGGTTGTCTTTCGAATGATCGTCTTCTGCCGATTAAAAAAGCATTGCAATGCTGAATAATTTTTCTTCTCCTGGCTAAATAGTCTATGTATGAATTGAAATGTATCAATAATATATTTTTGTGTGTAGGTGAGCACATTCATGTATGCATGTACTTATATACAATACCTTTCTGACCCCCCCATCACCGAAAAACAAGGTGTGGTGTAATTCAAACCCTGCACACACACTCATACAAGCAGGACGCCAGTAGTTAGTTGAGAGGAGTCTAATCTGCCAAGACAACAGCAGCATCGCTCCATTAATATCATACAGTGCTCCTCACATATGCTGATCCTGCAAGCTTCTGAGACTGACTAAGACTATAGTTCTATGCGTGAGCTATACATACATGTACATACATCCCTAGAACATCAAAGCAGATTAGCATGTGTTCATCGTGAAATATAAGGACTTCAGACATTAGATCCAGGGAGTTCTGAATGAGGTGAACTTCAAAAATCACTGCAGTGATATGGTAATCCCAAATCTAAATAGAGCTGCGCAAGTATGTGAATGAAAGTGTGCTTGAAGTAATTATTACAGAGCACAATGCTGTTGTGCTTCTGTATTTACGAACACAGAACGGAGAGAAAAAGCATGTTTGGCTGCCCTCATGTGGATTTAACATCAGCAATGGATATGCGACGGGGGGATTACCATAAATTTGTTTTTGTAGGGACGTATTAGGAATCGAAGAATGTAAAGAAGAGAAGAGATTATTACAATCTCTGGGTGTCAGGGGATTTCTCCCATCACTGTGTGTTTCTGTTTTTCTTCTCGTAGAGAGATGTGAAGGAGGAATGGAAGTGTCAGGGAGGGCAGAGGGGGATTCTCTGCTGAACAAGGCACTCTCTTCTCTGAACAGTGCAGAATATGAGATAGCCAAAGATGTGCCAAACGGAGGCAAGGCTAATGTTATGACCAGGTGTTGGCTATTCTAGGCAATACCAGCTTCATATCATCTAAGATCAGATTCAGTACATTTCATTCTGAAAGAGAAATGTTATTTTTAAACACCTGAAGTTGTGTGACACTTAGAATGACAATCCGAGCCTGTTAGCAGCAAAACCAAGCACTTCTAGTGGTCGTACTTTAACAATGCAAATGTCCCTTGAGTTTGCCACTTGTGGCTAAAATGCTCTTACTCAATACTAGACCAGATTCAAAGATTGTTTTCCCATTAGACATTTAGAAAACCTTTAAAATTATTTTTGGGACTGGAATAAAGCAGTTTTCATTAGTTTGTTTGTTTGTTTGTTTGCGTCAATATACCCACATAATCTAATATTTCATTTGATGTCAGAATCTGTGTTTATCCATTTTACATAATTTACAGACAACCCCCATTAATTGCACTCTCTGATCAACAAGCAGTTGCAGGCAGAGGCTTTTTTCCAGGACATTTAGCTTCTACACTCATAACAAGTGCAGCACCTATAGTCATGCTAGCTGCTCCGTAAAATTGTATTGCTTATTGTAAAGAAAACAGAAAAAGTATGGTACTGCACAAATTAAATTTTCACCTAATAATGGTGCTAGATGAGAAGTGTAGGGATATCCAATCCAAAGTCAAAAGGACTCATCGTCTTCGCACCATGGGCATGTGTGCCACAAAAATAATAAATAAATAAATAAATAAAATAAAATAAAAAAAATAAAAATAAAAATAAAAGTGCGAGCGGAGAC
>NW_024621458.1:0-2617 GCF_008729295.1 Plectropomus leopardus | reverse complement strand
GCCCCAAATCCATACTACATACTCATATTAAGCAGGAAGAATGTATCATCCTGGAAAAATGACAAATTGAAGTTTACTCCTACCAAACAGTACACATAGTAAACCAAATCGATTTTTTACTGTGCTGTTGATACACACTATCCTCCCATGATGCAATACACAGAGGACACTGAGGAGCTGCTTACAGGGAAAAATGTGAATTGTGGGAAACTGTGGGTACTCTAGACTTGGAGACAACACCAGAAAGGTCCTGGTAAACTAAAACTTCGTTTCAAATAACAGATAACAGAGCATTTTTATATCTATCTGTATTTTTGATTGTATTGTCTCCTTTTAGTATAAAATGGGAAGTATGACGATTTTCTTAAATAGGCTACTACCTGCTGAAATGATAAACTATGACAGTTAGTTTTTTATACATAACAACTACTGTTTAGAAGAGCATGTAGTATGGATTTGAGACAGTATGGATGAGTAAACATTTCACTGGATAAATGAAGACTTTTACCTGCAGGTGGCACTAAACAAAAAGTTTAAGATCACCAAAGTCAGTAGGATTCTTCCTTGGGGGACCATGAATGTCTTTTGCCTTATATGAGCAATAAATGCCAACTCGTTGCACTCCGTTTCGTTATGTGTGGCGATACTGACAAGACAAAGACTAAGGACAGCCTCAATAGTAGCATCTATCTAGCCTATAGCAGACTGTTGTTATTACTCCTTACTGGTTCCGGCATGGCTTGAAGACAGCTTGATAACAGCATTAGTCCAGTCTGTGGTGCTGATTGGCTAATCGAGTCTCCCAGTGGCGTTCATTGGAAGCTTTTTAGTTTGACTGAGAAAGTGCTGTTTCCTTGCACAATGCCAGGTTAGTCATTAAATTCAAACTTTGTGGAATCGGGTCTGGACCCAGGCAAGAATGTTTGTATAAAGACTATTGTTGAGATACAGTATTTCAGCTGCGAGCATGGCTAAAACTGTAAATGCAATAGATGTTATACTCTTTTTACTTTACTGTGTAAATCTTTATAATCTGAGATTTTTCATATTCAATATAAAATGATAGGAAATGCACTATAAGACATAACAGAAATATTATTTTCTTTTTCTCTAACAGGTATGCTCCCAATAACCTTTAGTCCTCCACACTCTCTCTTTTGGTCTGAAACTAGCAGGCAGTTGTGTTTTTCTTCAAGTGAAAATTCCTTTCATATGGATAAAAATCTCTTAGCATTACAAGAGAGTATGCAGTAACTACCTGTTTCAGATTATATCGTTTTTGTCAACAGGAAACTGTGCTGCACTTGCACCTGCCTTCGGTGCAGCCTGAAGTTGTTTGGATGATGAGATTACTCTTTGTCTTTGGTGTATCTTGTGTGCATGTAGACTTGTGTACACCTGCCTCAAAGGTATCAGGGTTTATCGAAGATGCACACTGATTCATGTCAAGAGAGGGCATCCAGGCATATATAAACAAAACTAGTGGGATTTCTTCTGTTTAAAATCTGAACCGCCTGGGTGAAATTCTCTGTTGGGTGTTCCTCCACCTGCATTTATATTTAGATGTGGCTTTTTGGCTCGTTGAGACAGAATATTTTGCCGTCTTTTATCGACATTGAACTTGAATTGTTTGGGGCAATGTCTGCATTTTTTTTAAATTAGAAAAGGTATTAAAAAGGTATTTAAGTTTTATGAATATATTTATTTGCAATTCAAATCCCTACATTGTGTGTCCTCCTGTATAGAAACCATCCTGCAACTCCTTAAGACTAAAACTATACTGCTTCTGAGTCCCTGCATGGCGTACAGTGGTAAGTCACATGGAGAATGTATTAATATAATACGTATCTAAACGTCCAGAGAAGGCTCGCAGCTACAGTGTTCCCTCCTTTTTCTGCAGGCCTGGAGCTATCTTTCTACAGTGGAGTGTATGGGACATGTATTGGAGCAACTACACACTTTGGAGAAGCAGCTAAAGGCTTGATTGGGATCTCTGGGATTGTGGTAGGCATAGGAGAAATTGTGGGTAAGTTAATATTCCTCCGTTGTATCTCGTTCAGGTGTTTTGAAGTCACTGGAGGCCACTGGATTTATAAATATGTTGTTTCTCATCAGGTGGAGGCTTATTTGGATTGTTGTTTAAGAACAATCGCTTCAGACGGACGTCTGTGGTGTTTTTGGGAATGGTTGTCCATTTCGTTGCTGTCTATTTGATCTTTCTCAACATGCCTGATGATGCCCCTGTCGTCTTTAATACCACCACCCAAAGTAAACCGTATCTAACTCCAAGGTAGGTAATTATTCTTACAATTTAACAGTACAGAAGAGTGAACATGTCACAGTCCTGTTTTGTTTTAATAATCTATTTTTTCTCTCTTAGTATATCCATTGCCCTGCTGTGCAGCTTCTTACTTGGACTTGGTGACAGTTGTTTCAACACACAGCTCTACAGCATATTAGGCTGTGTTTATGCTGAACAAAGCACGCCTGCCTTTGCCATCTTTAAATTCATCCAGGTAATCCCGAGTTGCCAATTCCCAGGCATTGTTAGCAGAGCCGAGCAAAGCCGGGTTAAAATGTTTTCTTGTCAAGTATGAAATGAATTCACCTGCAGGCC
>NW_024621457.1:0-2811 GCF_008729295.1 Plectropomus leopardus | reverse complement strand
TGATTACTTAAAAAATAAAAAAAGTAGAAAAAGCAGAGTTTTTTTCTTGTCTGACAGACATCTAATTTGTTTATGTCTAGACAGAAAAATGCCAACAATATGAAATTCTGTGGAAACATTCATGTTCCCCAGAGGATGGATCCTACTTAAGAAAGTGACAACCTAACTTTTACCCTAGTGTCACCAGCAAGTTTACATGTTTGCCTTATAGTGAAATACACTGACAATCTTCGGATGGATAGGTGCAACATTTGGTACCGATAGCTAATTAATAGCTGATTAATTGTAACAATTCTTTTAGTGCCAAAATCAAATCAAACTTTCCATTAGTTCAGTATCTTGTTCTTTGACCAATACCTACAAAGTTAATGATATTCCCATCAGCCTTAGCTCTACTCTGTGAATTAGCAACGGTTTGCTGAGCTAAGACATGCTGAGCTAAGACGGTGAACACTGTCAGTGGTAACTTTACACCTGCTAAATATTACCAATATTACCATTGTCACTGTCTTGTTACCATGGTGAGTTAATATTTAGTAGGGCTGTGACAATACCCACATTACCACAATATTGTGGTCATGTAACACTCCCATGTGATGAGGTCATTACTGTCATATCCACATTTTTTCTTTCAAACTGATAAAATTGAGTCACTGAAACATAACACTCTGTTGCTTTGCTCAATGAACCACCCAAAGCACTGCCTGATTGGTGACAAGTCATGGCTAACATAGGCACAGTCTCCCTGGGTCAGTAAGGTGCAGATTTGGCAACCTTTGCTTAACTAAAGTCCATATAAGTTGCTCAGACAGTTGCTAAAAGGCACATGCTTTAATGTATGCAAAGGATTGTGACCTCCACAACCTCTTTGATGGAATGCGTGAAAATGGATATCACTTAACACAAAACTAACCAGAAGCCAGTGCCTGTTTGTTAAATCAACATAAAGCTTAGTTAAGGTGACATTAATCAGTAAAACTGCAGCAAGAGGCCGAAGCACTCAGTTCCAGCCCTGTGGATAAAATTTGGCCAATTTGGGTCCTCTCTGTTGTAAAATGAGCTGCTTTTTAAAATCAGCACCAAACATGGTAATAGTGTCTTGGAGCGCATTTAAAGCATGCCTGCCAGATTTTGTGCAATTTGGACCAAGTGAGGAACTGTGGTGACATTTCCAAACAATTCGAAGGCCACATCTGAGTTGGTTTTATGTCCAATTAACACCCTTTTTTGTTGTCTTTTTTTTCCTGCAATCGTCAATATAAACCATACTTGCCACATGACACCAGGCCAACAAAACAGACAGCCAAGTGCTTCTATATTTGCAGTCATCTAAAGGCGTCCAAAACAGCAGCCTTCAATCACTTTCATAATACTACCAGTGCTACAAATGGCCCCTCACAGCCTTAAACCCCATTTTTGGATGCTTGCTGCTAAATTCAATAAATGCTTTCACACACAATATTCCCAGTGGATATAGGGATTCTATCAGCAATCTTTTTCTTATAATAGGCCTCTTTTAGTGATCACTGCCCCACTTCTTCCACCCTAAAATACTATTATTCCTACTTTTTCCAAAATGCCTTTTGACCCTACGGATAAGTGTGACTTTTTTTCATATTTGTGAATTCTGAATTCTCTGCTGCTTGCAAGGAGTGGCACGTGGGCACATATTCTCAAATAATACAATGTCAAATTAACATATTTGTTAACAAAGTCAAGTGCACAATATGAATTAATACTATGACAGTTTTATTTTTATATGAGTTAATAAGCTTTTATGTCAAAAGACATGCCAATTCAGTAAAGGAAGCTGGTGAAACAATTGTAATTAAAAGTTTCTAGTGCAGAAAGACAAATATTTACAGCAGGTGGCCATGCTTTCCCCACCTAGAATGCACAGGGGTTGGTAATGATGTACTTTGCTCCTCTGACTTCCCACGTCAAGCCATAAACAAGCACACAGTATGTTTGAACCCTTTGCATCCAGCTGTTGGTTGCATGTGTTTGTGGAGGGAGCGATACACATGAGAGTTCTTAAAGTTGGGAAAAACAAGCGTCTCAGGCTTTACTAAATACACTGCAGGTCTCATGGATACATTTTGTTCTGCTCAACTGAAGATTTGACTGTAGAAATGGATTTTTCAGCATCAGATTTCTCCCTTCACTGCTCAAGAGGACATATTCAGCCAGCAATATTTATAACTAAATTGTAACGTGCCATGATAATTTCCATCAAAGAACAACAGAACCAAATGTAATTGCAGATATCACTTTCTTGTGCATATTTTTTTCCATGCTCAAGTAGTTGTGCCTCATCACACCCACGAGGATGTTAATTGGACAGACTCTAGACCAGACCTTAACCATGACCTTATCCATTTGTTTTTGTTTGTTTATCTGATCAGTGACCCGTTCTGTTCCTTTGGTGCATTGAGAGGGAAATAACCACAGAATGGTGATTGCATATTTTGACTAAACCATTTAAAACCTTGTTCTAGCAGACAGCTCCACCTGCAGCAACTCAAGTAACAGTAAGTACTGTACATGAATTGGTTTACTGCAAATGAAGTCATTTGAGTAATCGGGAACAAACCATTCCCACCAGAGGGTCATACTCCAACACTTAACAGGTCTCACAGCTGTCCCACTGCTTCTAACGTAAACACCCTCAAAAACTTTTTTTTTAGCTTCTTATTATTTGCAGTGGTCCTACATCGATACAAATGTTTCTACCAAAGTTACATCAGTTTTGGTGATTTCACATGAGAGATTTCTGTATTTTAAGTTTTTGTCCCTGCTTTTCTCTCTGGT
>NW_024621456.1:0-1595 GCF_008729295.1 Plectropomus leopardus | reverse complement strand
GTTTTTTGTTTGGTTGTTTTTCTTTAAATTTTTTCTTTTTTTTAATTTGGGAATAATTTCTTCTTAAGTTGCTCATTGCCTTCTCACCATGTTTTTGAAAGATATCAAACCAATTTACTCTGGTCTCATAAGTTAAATTAAAGGCCATACGCAAATGCTCTCTATATGAAAAAGCTCTATTGTATCCACCATCCATTCGATCATCCGAAAAGTTGTGTCAGCACATCCAGAGGGGCCAGTAATAGCACACCTGAGAGGACACCGTCCTTTCATTTTGAGCGTCGTCTTCTGTAACCCTCCAACATCGCAGCTCCAGGTACATAGTGCGTGTGTCATCCACAGCTCCCACCGGGTCAAAGAGCGAGTCCCAGCCTCCTTTGAAAAGCCTACTGGTCTCCAGTTATACTCTCTAGTTTGCAAAGTTAATCAGCACCTTCCAGCCCAACAGCATTTTCCATAGCTTCAGTATAAGAAACGTTAAAATTACACCTAATGTATTTCAGGAGCTTTCACACTGAAAATTCATTTTTTAAAACCGCTTTTTTTCTTAAAGACATTTTTCTCTCGCAGAGATCCAGCCCCCACTATCTTCAGCATCAGCCGCTCCTCTGCTCTGCTTTTACCCTGTTGAATTAATTCATGAATAAAGAGGCAGAATTAAATTGTTTGATAACCTCGTGTAACCTAACATAACCTCAAAAAGTGTCAGCCACTTAAGTATAGAGGGGCAGAATTAATTAATAAAAATGATGAATGAGTCGGCGTAAAGACAAATTAATCAGTGAAAGAAGAAGAAAGGAAGGTGAGTGAATTAAAAATGGGTCCAACAAAACAAGGGAGAGAAAAGATGAAGAATCATGTGAGAAAGCAAGAATTTTTCAGTCTAGCACCATTTTTCAACCAAAACTTGTTAACATAAATAATTACTTGTTTTTTTTCCCAAGAAGACAATTATAAAAACATCATTTTGCATGTCAGACTAATTAAAATGCATCATTGTTGCAGCGTGAACTAACAAACGAATCTGTGAATGAATTATGAATGAAAAATCCCGCACAGCCCACCTCAGCAGCATCCATCCCGTCTCATTTACCTCTCCTCACCTGGTGTCCTGCCAGTTACCCGGCGTCCTCTCCGCAGAGCTGATTAGAGGCCCCTTCCTGTAACAGAGGACGAGACAAGGACGACGCCCTCTCCGTCTGCCAGGAAAGCTCTTAGATTTAGTCGCTGTGGCCGAGGCAGAGGCTGCGGCTCGATGAAGACGGATGGTCTAATCCTGCCCGCAGAAGGTGGGTTAAAGCGGCGCCCTGTGAGGTGACAGTCGCACAGGAGTTTGTTTAATGAGATCATCACAAACCGCTGGAGTTACTAGCTGCGGTCTGCATTGTTTTGTTTTTTCTTTTTCCTTTGCTGACCATCAAAGACATCGATTTTTTGTTCATTTGCCTCATGGAAGTGAGATTCAAAGACCAAAATAATTTTAAAGTGCCTCCTAAAAAAATAGTGTTTTGGTTTTATTGCAGTTTTGTTAGGAGTGAAAATATGATCTTATCTGACCTCTGCAGATTATACCAGAGTAGGATATTGGAAATGGT
>NW_024621455.1:0-3732 GCF_008729295.1 Plectropomus leopardus | reverse complement strand
GTGTCCCCGGTTTACCCGGTATACCTGACCCCGGTGAAGGCCGTGGCGCTGACGTGCGTTTGGTTGTGTTTTCAGGTGAGCTGCTGAGCCAGCCGCGGCCCGACGGTCTGACCGAGATCATCTGTCCAAAGAACGGCTCCGAGCGGGTCAACGTGGCTCTGGTTTACCCCCCGACTCCCACCGCGCTCAGCCCCTGTCTCAAGTGACCCGAGGGGGGGGGGCTCGTCTCGCCGTTTCACCAGAGCCTCCACCTCCACCTGTGCACCCCCCCGACACCCCCATCAGCCCTCTTCACCAACCTGGACCTCCAGCTGCAGGCGGCGCCGGATCACTGCCTCGAGTACGAAACCTGGACCCAAAAACACTCCGGCGTTTTTCTGTCTCTCTTCTGACAGAAACACGAGTAAAATACTGAAAAGCAGCGAACGAACAGACACCCAAAACCTGAGATCTCCTGCAGAGCAGCAACACGCACTTTTCACAATCAAGCAGTAAAAATATTTCACATTAATATGATTTTCTGATCCACTGAGTTAATCTTTTCACCAGCATCAGTCCTGATCATAAACATCAAATATTCGTTCATTTTCAGGATTTTAACCCTTTAAATGATAACACTGGTGCATCACTTTTCATGGTCATATGAACAAAAAGTGCACGAAAACGTCATTTTTCATCTTTTAAAAACATTTAAACGGTTGTGAAACTGATGTAAATGCACAATAAGATGAATTTTTGCAGAATATTTTCTGTGCTGCTGACTGATGTGTGTAATTGTTTTGTGGTTGTGTTGCAGGTCTTTGGGCTGCGTCTCCGATGTCTCGTCTTGTGGACACTGGACAGTATTTAAGGAGCACAAACTGTAGCATCAGCGAGGCCTCGTCCCCACAGACGCAGCACGGCTCACCGCTCTCCGGACTTTTTTATTCATTTCAAACTCTCACGGACTCTTCGGATCATTTCATCACACACAGAGACGAAACAACAAACGTGTTTTTCTGCCGAGTCTCAGCTTTTTCTGGGACCGAAAAGTCCCGCGGGACGTTTAAATGTTTGACCGCGGCTCGCTGTGTGAAGTGTGGAAGCATGAAAACTTGTTGAATTTCAGAAAGATGAACTGTGTCGACGTGTAAATATTTCTGTGGGCAAACTGAAACGTTTCGGAGCTGCTGCTGCGTCCGAAGCTTCGCGCTGAATTCACGTTTAAACTTCAGCCCCAAAAATCTTCAGGTCAAAAGCTTAAATTGAAACTCTTGAAAGTTTCACTGAATCTGAGGTTTGATGTGAAACTGTTTTTAGCTTTAGATAAAAAAACATTTCTTTAAATCTAAATATCCAGACGAAGCAAGAAACATTTGGAGACTTTCGTCAGTAAAAAATGAGCCTTAATAATAAAGTTTATCATTTAAACGTTTGCACGTCTGGACCAGATTAAAACATTTCAGGACTGCAGAGAAACCAACGACCACAGCAACAGAAAAATAAAAAAGTAATATTTAATAAAAGAAGCACTAAAAATTAAACACATAATACATATATGACATGTTGCCTTTTTAAGACCAGTTCCCAATTTTGACATTTTATTGCTAATTTATTTTACAGATTGTTGGACAACAAGTTGTTACTTTATAAGCAGAAATTTAAATGTGTTTTGTTGTTGTTTTTTATTGAGGTCAAACCTGGTGAACTAACAGAAGCCCTGAAGGTCAAAACACAAAAACATTTCACCAAAATGATCATTTCAAAATAATGCAACTTTTCAAAAACACACCAACAATATTTCAGAAAACACAACAATTAAAAATATTATTATTTATTAATAATTACATATTTTACAAAACACATTTAACAGCTTAAACTAATATTATTATTTTGTGATTTTTTTTTTCTGAAATGTGATCATGTTTTGACCCTCAGGGCCACCGTATGAAGTAAAATTACAAAATATTACTTGAGGATGTTCAAATTTTTCTTTGTTTTTCTTTTAAAACAGATACATATAAATATAACAAATACAAATTAAATACATTAAGAAATTAAAACACTAATAAAAGCGCAGGGGGCACATTAAAATTGTAGTTATTGTTCTTTTAATGTGCATTAACTGTTTGAGCTCATACAAAGCGACAATAAATACAATTTTAGTGCATTTTTGGGGTCATAGGTCAAATTTTCAGGCATAAAAATTACATCATGAATATGATGGATGCATATTTAATGATTGGATTACTGCTTTTAACGGATTTGGCTGCACAGTCAAACATCTCGTAAACTTTGAAGCTTTTCTCAGTTTCAGTCTTTTTGGGGCAGAAATGTGGAAAAAAGTACATTTTGTAAAATTTGTCCCTCAGAGATGTAATTAAATACAAGTATAAAGAAGCAAGAAATGGAAATACTCAAGAAAAGTTCAAATCTTGAGTAAATGTACTTAGTTACTTCCCCCTGCTGGTTTTCTGTGAGTGTATTTTTTTGTAATTTGCTGGATTTATTAATCAGGTTAATTTGAGCCTGAGTTGACAAGCTGATCTAAGCAGAAGTTTAAAAATTTTCTCTGTCACTTCTTTGAAAACGGACATATGTGTATATTGAATCTAGTAAGAAATGAAAACTGTTTTTAAATACAGGACACGGACAGGACACATTAAAATCACAGTTACTGCACTTTGCCTTTACAGTAACTTTATTGCTTCTTAAGGTCGTACAAAAGGACAGTAAGTTTTAAGTTTTAAAAGTGTATTTTCTGGGTCGAATCATTGATTACGTTTTCAGGCATGAAAAATATAAACATCTATAGCACTTTTCTTCCTGTTTCACATTTTGGCTGCACCATCAGAAAAGTGATTTTCACAAAGTTTCTGCAGTTTAGTCTTTGTGGGGCAGAAATGTGTTAAAAGAGATGTAGTGAAATACAAGAAAAAAGAAAACATGTAAATCTTGAGTAAATGTACTTAGTTACTTCTCACCGCTGGTTCTCTGTGTGTAATATGCTGTAATTTGTTAATCAGGTTAATTGGATCCTGAGTTGCAGCTAATCTGAGCAGAGGACGCAGCTGCAGCTCCGTTAATGAAATCTACGTGCAGACGTTTGATTTTGGGATAAACTTCTGACTGCAGAGACGAACTCTTGGTGCCGAGGACGTGGAGCTGATCTGACGTTTATCCGGCTGGACTGTAAATAGATGGACGAGATGTTTGTCTCACTTCACTGCGTCTCCTCAGACTCGTCTCTTTTTCACTGAGGGGATTTCTTTTTCTTTTTTTGTGAGATGTAAATAATATCTTTATTTTTGTATGTTGACACGCGGTGTCCCCACTCTCTGAGCTTTGGCTTTATTTTACAGTGCAATGTTGTGCATGACTCACTGTGAGCGTGCACTCGGGGTTTTCTATGTAGCTGTTTCCAACATCTCACAGGACGACGCCAAAATACCAAATAAACTGACGACTGGCTTTAGTACCACGCTGCCGTCTCTGCGCTTTGTTATCTGTGTTACAGCATTGCACCGAAATGTTGGCTTTGTTTCCGAAAAAACACGTTATATTTGTACATTTAATACGAAGCACAACATTTCTACAAAATACTTCAAACTACTACACTTATGGTTTTTTCACAGAGACTTCACATCACAGAGACATCACAGTGTTTGCAGGGATTTTGCCCCTAAAAACAAACATTTTAATGATTTTTTTCCTGAATATTACAGCATTTTTAATATACATATATATGTATAT
>NW_024621454.1:0-2492 GCF_008729295.1 Plectropomus leopardus | reverse complement strand
CTAAGAATAGCTATAAACACGAGTTTGAGGTTTTTCTCACTTCGCTTCTTCGAACTTTTCCAGAATGATGCTCATTAGAGCCTTCTCTCTCCTTTGTTAATGTATTTATTGAGGGATTGTTTTAATTTTTTCTGTTGGGCTTGTGAATGTAAACCTGGGCCAAATGGCACTAAGACCTGCTTGAACAACCTTATTAGCACTGATTATTGCTTTTCAGTATAGTTCCTGCCAGTCCCTGATTGGTTGGGCCGTCAACAATCCATAATAAAGGCCACAGCAGATGAAGTTAGCTATGACAGTTCGGCATCATCACAGCTGTGTGTCCTTTCGTTTGTGCCTGTCTGTGCAAGTATTAAGCATGTGCTTGCTTGACTGTGAAAGGTGATTCGATGTAACATCTGCCATTGAACCTCACCGTGTGTGAGCATGCAAATGTTGGAATATATGTGTTTTTATGTATGCATGTATGCCAGCCTATACGCCCTCGTAATTGTTTGTCTGTGCCTGATTGTCTAACATAGCCTGTCATTAGAAATATTAGAAGCCTGATTCAACGAAACCCACGACAATCTATATGGAAATTCAGATGCATGGTTTCAGGCTACAAACCATGTTTAGACTTTACTTTCTTTCTTTCTGCCTTCCTTCCTGACTCCCATGCTGTTAAGGGATCTCATCTCATCTTGGTTTCATTCCATGTTCAGTCCAAACACACCAGGGAAAGACAGAGAGATCTATATACAGGAAAGACATATTAAGTGTGTGAGTGTTATGTGTCTTTTAAGATAGGCGACTGCATTTACCCCTCCCATTTAAATCTCAGCTTATCACAGCATCACACATTCACAGTCGCACACACTTTGTCAAGACAGAGGACTAACTCAGCCAATCTCTGTAGGATTAATTCACTTTGCCTTGATAAATGCTAACTACACCACTTCCTTTGTTAGCTACTTTAGCTTCTCATTTAACAAGCTGTGGAGAGCTTATCTTCCGTTGTAAATTACGTGTTAACACTGTTTGAAATCTTGTGTTTTCTTATTGATTTTACTTTGAAGCTGCAAAGCTTTTATCTCTAACAATATAAGTTTACAGGTTATTCACTTGTCTGAAGGAACTTCAGAACAAATCTCCCTTTTTTGGTCAAATGATGACTGTAGAGGTCTTAAAATGTTAAAGGAACAAGTACAAAATGCTACTCTGTATGATGCATGTTTCCCAAAAATGGGTGTATATACATACATATATATGTATGTATATACACCCATTTTTGGGAAACATGCATCATACAGAGTAGCATTTTGTACTTGTTCCTTTAACATTTTAAGACCTCTACAGTCATCATTTGACCAAAAAAGGGAGATTTGTTCTGAAGTTCCTTCAGACAAGTGAATAACCTGTAAACTTATATTGTTAGAGATAAAAGCTTTGCAGCTTCAAAGTAAAATCAATAAGAAAACACAAGATTTCAAACAGTGTTAACACGTAATTTACAACGGAAGATAAGCTCTCCACAGCTTGTTAAATGAGAAGCTAAAGTAGCTAACAAAGGAAGTGGTGTAGTTAGCATTTATCAAGGCAAAGTGAATTAATCCTACAGAGATTGGCTGAGTTAGTCCTCTGTCTTGACAAAGTGTGTGCGACTGTGAATGTGTGATGCTGTGATAAGCTGAGATTTAAATGGGAGGGGTAAATGCAGTCGCCTATCTTAAAAGACACATAACACTCACACACTTAATATGTCTTTCCTGTATATAGATCTCTCTGTCTTTCCCTGGTGTGTTTGGACTGAACATGGAATGAAACCAAGATGAGATGAGATCCCTTAACAGCATGGGAGTCAGGAAGGAAGGCAGAAAGAAAGAAAGTAAAGTCTAAACATGGTTTGTAGCCTGAAACCATGCATCTGAATTTCCATATAGATTGTCGTGGGTTTCGTTGAATCAGGCTTCTAATATTTCTAATGACAGGCTATGTTAGACAATCAGGCACAGACAAACAATTACGAGGGCGTATAGGCTGGCATACATGCATACATAAAAACACATATATTCCAACATTTGCATGCTCACACACGGTGAGGTTCAATGGCAGATGTTACATCGAATCACCTTTCACAGTCAAGCAAGCACATGCTTAATACTTGCACAGACAGGCACAAACGAAAGGACACACAGCTGTGATGATGCCGAACTGTCATAGCTAACTTCATCTGCTGTGGCCTTTATTATGGATTGTTGACGGCCCAACCAATCAGGGACTGGCAGGAACTATACTGAAAAGCAATAATCAGTGCTAATAAGGTTGTTCAAGCAGGTCTTAGTGCCATTTGGCCCAGGTTTACATTCACAAGCCCAACAGAAAAAATTAAAACAATCCCTCAATAAATACATTAACAAAGGAGAGAGAAGGCTCTAATGAGCATCATTCTGGAAAAGTTCGAAGAAGCGAAGTGAGAAAAACCTCAAACTCGTGTTTATAGCTATTCTTAG
>NW_024621453.1:0-1623 GCF_008729295.1 Plectropomus leopardus | reverse complement strand
TATATATTCATTTGTTTTAATATTTTAACCAAAGTCAATTCTAATCATAAATATCAAATATTTTAGAGCTGATTAGATCCACCCCATGATTGAATTTAACTCTTCAAAGTCCACATCTCTAACATACATTTTGTATGTCACGTTGGTTACTATGGGATGTAGCTGTAGCTCGCTGTCAAAGACGGCAGACCTTTGTGCACTTGCGCACCTCATATTGCGTAGGGACTCAAATCGGGTCTCAACAGTAAAGGGGGCTGATCGTGGATTGACGTGTAGCTATGGAGCTCGGATCATGTAGCTGCTCCAACCGAATCTATACCTTTTCAGAAATATTGGCCATAACCCCCAGACGCTTATCGTCCACAGCCACATTGCTGACGGGTTCACAGATTGATGTAACACAAAAATACACATGGTTATATGGATTCTAACTGGCGCAGTCAGACAGCTTGATGTTGCAGTACGTCCTCAGTGGAGACACATATGTCTGTCTCATGAATTATGCACCAACTGCATCAATACAGTCAAATGGTTTTGTGCTTTATGACTCATCACCAGTGACCAGTGCTGCTGGATGATGATCCCAGTGTGACTGTCACTGTGTGAATGATGCTCAACGACCTTTACATTACAGCAGCTGTTTAACACACTGAAATATTTCTCATGTATATCTGCGTATGCATGATTTATTTCCTCATTGCCACAGCTCTCCCTTCTTCCCCTCCCCGTATTTTTCGCTTATTTTATGCAGATTAGTTATATTTGCCTTACGAGGTGCAATAGGTTCCCTCTAAAAATGCAAATTCAAAACATTTAACACTGCCACGGAGCTAAATAATATATTTACCTTACAGCCCTGTTTCTAATTAATCATCAGTATTTTTATATTAAGGCTGTGAGAATAGTGCAAAGTTTCTAAGAATGGAAAGAGGGGATAACCGCTCTGGGCGTGGCCCCGCCGTAAGCTCCTCTGACTAAGAATGCTGATTTAAAATAAGCTCTCTCTCTTTCAGACAGTCATGACTCATTTGGTTCGGGAGGAGATTTTAGTCCTCCTCATTTAATAACGCTTCATCTAAAAGACAGCGGGCCGGTGGCCAAATCTCTGGAGCTGACGAGGCTACAAGATGATGACAGCGTGTTTCTGGGCGGGAGACATAATCACGGGGAATATCACAGGTCTGATCCATGCCACAGAAATCATAAATCATAGTGCGCACAGATTGGTCTGTTTCTCGTTTAACATTATCTTATACTGAATCTAAAATCTTAATCTACAAGTGTACATTTGAACTGTTTGTATTATTTATGAATTATTATGAGATTTACTAACTGGATATCAGAAAAATTTAGATTACTAAAAACTAGAATATTTATTTCTAAAATGTAGTAGAAGTCTCCAAAAATTGACATATTTGACTATTTCCTCAAAAAATGTCCTTTAATGTACTTATTTACCTACCAAGTCTGAGCTAACCTTTTTATGCCTAAGCAAACTGGCTTGATTTCTCTTTCTCTATATTTGGCCCAAAATATATCAAGAAATTAGTAAAAAGTTGCAAGAAAATGAACAGTGTTGATAAGGGGCGCCCAGTGGCTCAGTTGGTAGAGCGGGCGCCCCAT
>NW_024621452.1:0-2434 GCF_008729295.1 Plectropomus leopardus | reverse complement strand
TCCAGCGGTTAAAAGGAACTAAATCAATTCACTAACCAAAACAACCTTTTGGTTGTATAAATTAAATGCATTTTATTGACTAACAGTTTTCCTGTTAATCATCTTAATGACTGTATCAAAATACCACTGAGTCAGATAAGATCTAGCTACAGACACGAAGCAGTGAAGGCTGTTTGCTGGGAAGCAGTAAAAGCACAATGTGCTTGGGGTAAGGAATAAGCTTATCCCTTTTAACCCTAAAAAAACTGGCTCGATTTCTTTAAAAAAAAAAAAAAAAAAAGGGAAGGCAAAAAGCAATAAAAAAACAACTGACCCTCCCAAAAAGCAAGAAATTAGTAAGAAAAGTACAAGAAAGTTATGTGAAAATAAGTTTAAAAAGAAAAAAAAAGCAAGTCTGCTTTTTCTCCAATACTCCAATATAATGGAACTAGGTGGCTCTTGGCCAAAAAATCTGAAATCTATAAACACAATCAATGCTTCTTTCCAGAAAATATGACAGTTTTTCAAGATAATCCACACACCTTATTGTGAGCAGGTTGATGTCTGAACTGTTTTCTTTCTACCGAACTACACCCACCAACCATATCAAAATACTACCAGGAGGGGAATGTGTGGATGTCCCCAAACATACATGTGAATAAAAAGTAGATGGCAGGATGTAACTCTGGCATTATGAGTTAACTATGGCTGCCTGCAGTGAAATAAATGATAACATTTTTCTAAATTGAAATTTCTAAAAGCAATGTTAGGTTTATTTGAGTTATGTACTTACATTATTCCTAAGGTCTCACAATGTTCAAACACAGATAAATCTCCAACACTTGGCAAGTCACACCAAAACCATCTAGACTGATAAATAGCACTACAGGCAAGATGAAAAATGTGCTGTTTTTATATTGGGGTGAACTTTCCCTTTGATATATTAAACATTACTATTATAGTGCATATTACAGCAGATAAAATAACAATGGGTCTCTATCATACTTGCAGATACAAGAACACAAATAAAAATAGCTACAGTTTTGGTTGACATTACAGCTATAGTGCATTTATATTTTGACCCACCCAACTATATTTATATATTCTACACCCGCTTTTAACATCTCTGTGCTACTGTAACACTGAAAGTCCCTTTCATATGTTACTGTGAATGTGTGTTTTAATGTATTCAGTGACTCACTGCTGCAGACATACATATTTAGTGCTTCGCTCAGTGTCTCTCAAAAACACACTTCAGGTAGCCCTCGATGGTGACTGAGCCAATATGTCCATTTCAAATGTTCAGCGTGTGATTGAACCGGGAACAGGCTGCTATTTTCCACCATAAAAAGACAGGTGTCTTCTAGCACAAGTAATGTTTGCTGTAATTTTACCATTTTGTACTTCACTGACTCCAACAAAAAAAAACACAGCTAGGTAAAAAGGAAGGGCAAAACACTTTGCTGAGACCAAAGGTACGGTGCAAAAGCTGTAAACCAAACAAAGGAATGACTGATTCTACAGCTGGAACCTCATGTTGTTATGTTTTATGTTACATAAAGTCAAATGCAATGTGACTTTTTGTCACATGTATCATAGAAAACCAGTATAAACGCAACTGTTAACATGTAATTCAGTAATACAACAGCCACAATTAAGTTCTCCCTTAGGGCTATGCAGCTACTGCACTAATAATATAGTAACAAAAGCCATGGAAAAATGAATTGGATTCTCAGAGTCTCTCTTGGGGAACAAAGTTCCTCAAACAACAAAGAGAAATTGTAAAGCTGGGAGAAAAATGGCACTCTGATTAGTGAAAAAAATTATTTTAAAATTTTAACACACATAGAGAAATTTTAATTAAGTCGATGGGAAAAGTGGACGTGTGAATGTGGGGAAAAGACAAAGAAAAATGAGAACAAATTAAAAAACTGAGGAAAAAAAGTTCTTCTTTAAATCGACCTTCACTGCAAAGTCAATCGCTGCCTTGTTCCTTTTTATTTCATGTTGTAAAAGAGAACAACAGCAAATCAGCTCAAAATGCCAATACTGACCAACTGGGTAATCTTAAAGTGGTTTTTGAAATACAGGCAGTCACAGCATTCTTAGGAAGGACTTGCTCTGCACTCATGGTTATCTGTGTACAAAGAGTGAGGATACACTCTATACTGTATCATCCTGTGTATCTTTACCCAGGCTAGTGTTGAATGTGCCTTTTGATTCTGAAGGAAAACAAATTAGTGTTGCTTTGTCTGAGTCTGGCAGAGCCTGTGTTTAAGTTTGCCTGTAGGCCTCTAACACAGACCCTTCCACTGTTTGTCTACAGCTCTTTGAGGAGGACTGAGTCTGTTGTGGCTGCATTGTATGTATGCGTGCATATTTGTGAATGTGGATGCATGATTGTTTACGTGGTCTAAGCTTAGACGGTGAGGCCTATGCTGCTAAGCAAAAGACT
>NW_024621451.1:0-2953 GCF_008729295.1 Plectropomus leopardus | reverse complement strand
TTTTTTGTGCTTTTGCTGCTGAGATTGCGCTCCCAGAAACAGGGATTTTAACACTCGGTAATCTTACCGCTCGCTGAGAGCAGCAGCTTCAGGATGTGTGAAGTTTTGAGGCTGGAGCTCTGATGCATCACCTCCATCATCTTTACTGACACAGACGGAGGATTTATGTTCTTGTCACATTCAGGACGATTAAACGGGAAGACGGAGAGACACAAAGAGCACTGTGCTCCAGTTTAACTCTGACAGGTCTTTAAGGGGAATCTATGTATATTTATAATTTGTGACCTAAAACACCGACTTTCATCCACTTCTTCTCTCTCATCTTTTCCTCCTCTTCTACTGTGCTTTCTATTCTTGATTTCATCCAAGAAAACTGATGTCAGTCGAGGTTTTAAGGGGTTAAACCACTTTTCTCAGTGTTTCAGAGGTTTAAATGCTAATGAAAGGCGTCTGAATGCTGCACAAGAAAACGGACGTCGATCCAGGTCTCAAAAAGTTAATACAGGACTTAACGTGTAACTGAGCCATCTAAAAGGATTATTACGTGAATTAATACGCTCCGATCTCGTCACTATCCAAAACAAAGCACCAGGCTCGCCGCAGCAGGAAGTGACGTTGATAACTTCCCCTCCAGGTGATCATAAACTCTACAGGTGGTTGTGGAGGTGGAGTTTTGGCTTTCTGAAATGTTTTGTGTGTTTATCCAGCTGTAGCAGGCAGTGGTAGGGAGGCATTCGGGTGAGCGCATTGATGCAAAAAGCAGCTTAAGAGAACCGCTGTCCTCAAAAGGACGCAGGTCAGAGAATCAACATGTGAAGCCGCCCGAGCGTCCCGCGCTGATCCCGACATTAAACTCACTCAGAGCTCACGACTTCCCCAGCGGGCGATCCGCTCACTGCCGACTCAGCTCAATTCATATCCGGCCGTCAGCCCTTTGACATTTCCAGTCGCTAAGCAGATTATGGAGACGAATCCATGTATTCAGAGCCTTATTTAACCGGGCTGAGTGGACTCGCAGAGATTTGCTATTTAGAGCAGAGGAGGACTTCAGTTTACTGAGACTCTCGGTTCAAATGAAACCGAACCAAGAGGACTTTCAAAGAATCATTTACTGAAACTATCACACAATTCATTTTTTATTCAGCTGACAGATCGTTTTAAAAATGAACAGTTTTGCTTTTCCTTTTTTTGTATCATTGTAAAATTACAAAAACACAGAAACAAAATAACTCTTCTTATGAATTATGTATTTCCTTGGAGAAATTGTTCTTGGCAGTCTGTCCTCCGAACAAAACGAAGTCTGTAGAGATTCTGTAAAATGCTAACATTTCTGTCTGGCGATTGGGCTTTTAGGAAAGTAAGCTTACTTGCTGTTACTTGATGAAATTAACATAAAAAGATAAATAAATACCGCTCTCATGTCTGTACGGTTAAAGTTAGTGAAAGGACACAAACCAGCACCTCTAAATCGCACGTTGTGTCCAAATTATGATATTTCAGAGATGATTTTTGCAGTGCCATTGGCAACAGACAGTAAGTTGACTTTTTTTGGGTATGATCATATGCCTTGTAGATGGTCAAATTTCCATCCTCATTTTAGGGGGCTCTTGTTCACAATTTACCAAAAACTGAAGTTCAGAATTCATAGGGTACCTAAACTAACTTTTATTAATTAAGTGTTAGATGAGTTAACTTGATATAGCCATCGAGTTTTGAGATAATTTGGCTTTTTTTTTTTTTTTTTTTTTTTTTTTTTACTTTCTCTTGAAACCAACTGGCCTCAACCTGTCGCTCAGTTTTCCAGGAACCGCTGTGAAGACTGATGACGGTAAACAATCCAAAAGATCAAATTGTAAATGTCAAGCTTTGCAGTCAGTCCTGCAGAAAGTCAGGAGTCATTTTAGGTAAACGACAAAAATCCCAGGTGGAGTGAAAGCAGACGAAGCCCATTTCACTCTTTTAGCCTCTAAAACCTTTGAACCCTGAGCAAAAAAAGGGAAAAAGGCAATGATCATCTCAGGAAGTACCATCAATTGCATGATATTAGTGGATTTAAATAAAATAAAATAAAAAATCAAAACAGCATGGGATGAAAAAAAAGCTAGGGGAAAATATTTAAAATGCTTATAAATACATATTTAAATTTATATTTCAGGATTTTAATACTTTTTAAGGCATTTTCCAAATATTATTTGCCATTGTTTTTATTTTATTTAATTTTTTTACTTCCTTTATCTTGTTTTAATGGTTTTTTTTTTAGGTAATTTTTCTGTCATTTTTACTAATTTCTCTCAAATTTTGGGGTCATTTTTTCATTGCTCATTGCCTTCTTCCCATGTTTTTGAAAGAAAGCAAGTAATCAATTTATTAATTACTTTTTAATATTTTCGATTTTATTCTCTCTTTTTTTTTTTAATTCATCTGAAGCAGATCTGGTGTTTTAAATGTTTATATCTGCCAGTTTGTGTGCGTCCACTGTGGATACATTTCCACTGTGGATACATTTCCACTGTGGAGATCATTTCTGTCTCTAATCTGTGTCTTCAGGGTGGACTCACTGAGCGTGCTCAGTCAGCACTGCTCTACTTTACACTTCTGTGTGTGTGTGTGTGTGTGTGTGTGTGTGTGTGTGTGTGTGTGAGCGAGCGTGCGTGCACGTGCGTGTGTGTGTGGAGAGAAAAGAGAGAGAGCTTCTGTCTCTCTGTGAAGGTCTGCATCAGTGTGTGTTTGAGAGATTATGTCATTGTGTGTATGAGAGTACAGTCTTGTATTTCTATCTTTCTGAGGACCACTGGGTTTTAGACCTTGACAGTGAGGACGCTTTTAAAAGAGAGAGACATTATTTTGAGAAATAAGGACATTTTTACAAGGGGACAGAATTTGCAAAGTGAGGAAATTTTACATTGTTGTGTATACAGGGCATTATTCAAAAATGAGGACATTTTGGATATGG
>NW_024621450.1:0-2466 GCF_008729295.1 Plectropomus leopardus | reverse complement strand
CTAACTATTGTTTATGTTGATTTTCTCTTTCCAGAAGCAGCCATCCTACATACAGCCACACTACAGACTGAGCCTCAGAGACGTACCTTTTGTTGCTGGAACGGTAGTTTGGGCACACATGCTATTGTGGATTTAGTTTGGAATAACATAGTGTTTATTCAGTGCTGAATTTTCCCTTACCCTCTCTTTGGCTCTCTTCTCTCGTTCCTGTCTTTCAGTCAGTAGGCTGCAGCCACTCAGTCCGAGCAAACGTCCAGTCCGTTTTATCTCTCCTAAAGCGACACCAGCCGCACCTCTGCAACAGCCGTGTCCTCTCTAGGAAAGCAAACAGCTATGAGACAGGTAGTAGTCCCAGGCGTTCAGACAGCTCATCCTCTTCCTCCTCTGCAAGCGAAGAGGAGCTATCAGAGCTGCTACAAGCACTACAGGAGGAGCTGCGATTCATGAGCTTGTGAGTGTGGTCTCATTTGAGATCCGTTAGGGGTAAATCGCTGAGAACAGTGTTGAATTTGAATCTCTGTTTGTGTCACAGGGAGCAGGATGAGTTGATGAGGCAGGTGGAGGCCAGCGTGTCTGACCAGGAGAGCAAAGAACTTCAGAGGGAGCAGGAGAGGCTGCTGCTGAAAATGGAGAGGAAAGGAGAGCAGATCAGTAAGCTGTACAAACACAGAACACAGGTAGGTTTTTTCACACAAAAACAATTCAGAGCACAAAAAAACTTAACTTGAAATTTAGATTTTGTTTTCCTTTACCTTTCTTTGTTTCTCCTCCAGATAAAGAAGTTAAGAAAGGAAACCAGTTCTAGGCGGAACAATGGGAATGAGGTGAGGATGACAACCACAGCGTCCACTAGAGGTCGCTCTGCTGCAGCAGTCAAAGTCAGACCAGGAGAGAGGAGCAAGAGGAACCTGCGGCTGCTGAGGGACATGAGGGCGCTGCAGACCTCACTACGGACCTGAAACCCATCACATCAACACAGCACACTGGGTTGTTGTTGATGGTGCTATCTACCTACCTCTGGCCATTATTTCACCATCACAGAGATACTGACAGATGATCTCTACAGTTTGTCTGTTCATAAACATATGACCTATGATCCCTTGGGACCTTTTTTCTACTGTATTAAGAAGATGTAACCCATCTAAAAAAATGATGTTTTAAACCACACTTCAGTTGTCTGCATGTCCAACCAAAATGCATTTCATCTGAACATGGTTTATTTGGCATCTGATTAGTCAATTAGTCAAGTGTCAAATCAGAATGTTTAAAAGAGAGAGCTTTGAATGATACCTTCAAAGAAACTGTATTTTAGTTCATGGAGCATGTTGACTGAAATATTTTCCTTGATTAGATTTTTAAACGTTTCAGTCCTTAAGCAAAGGGTAAGAACGTTCATAATAAGGAAGTCAAAATCTGTGGATGCAGCAGCTACTGGTTGTGTAAATAAACTGCAGTGATGAAAAAAGTTTAATTTATGTTTCTGCTATTTGATCAGCCTAATGTCATGATAAAGGACCTAAAAAAATATTTTGCTGTATTTGGTTAAAATGACTGAACCCCTTTAGAGTGTTGTAGCAGATTCTCAGTGTGTGTGTGTATGTATGCACACGTGTTATGATTACAATATTTTAATTTTTCTACAAAATGAGGGTGGATTTCTTTGTTTTGGGGTTTTTTTTGGAAATCATGAGTGACCTATTTTTGAGTGATTTCTCTTAGAAATAAAGTATTTATGTTTGCATATGACGACAATACGGTCTTGTTTATTTTGGATTTGTTTTGAGCCACCATGACCCTGTACCTGCAACCTGCAGCGCTGCTGCTGAGCTGCTCCTGTTGGGCTCTCCTCTTTGTCAGACTTGTATAATCTACCTTTTATTCTGCTACCACGGACTGCTGTCAGGATGTCAGTAGGCATCAGACCAGAATAAAATCACAAGAACCTTATAATAAATTATCAGCAACTATTAAACCACAATCTAGGCTCTATGCTTCATTGCACCTTTTTAAACTCAAAGTAAGATAAGACAGAACTTTATTCATCCTGGGGAGGGAAAGTGCTGTGCAGCAGTTGCAACACAAAGTAACAGGAGTGCATGCTAAGCGTGCAATTTACAACTATTATAATAACAGCAGACAAAGCATATATACAGCCAATATAAATTGCAATGTATTGAAAATATAAACAGAATATAACAGTAAGGTGCGTATTATAAAAACTCTACAGTAGGTTTAAGGTTCAAAGTATAAAAGCTAGTTAACAGTAAGGTGCAAAACATAACTATCTAAAACTATAAAACTATAAATCGACACTATTTAGTCAAACTAATTGAATTAAGGAGTTAACACTGAAATATGCTTTTGATAAGTCATCCTGATTTATTCCAATTCCTGTTACTTCATATATTTATGCTGAATTTTAAATGTGAAGTACAGCTGTTTTTTCTGTTATTTTGCTATTGTTTT
>NW_024621449.1:0-2016 GCF_008729295.1 Plectropomus leopardus | reverse complement strand
TAAAGGTAAGATGTGGAGGAATGAATAAAAAGTTAGATATTTATGTCAACTTCACAACAGCTATATTATTTTTGCATAGAGATGCATAGAGATCTCGAAATGTTCAACAAAATACTGGTTCGTACATCATAATTCAGAGGGGCCACAGAGTTTACATTTTACACACCCAGCAGCAAAATTATTTTATGAATTAATTAAAAAACAGAGAGCCTACTAGTGCCATTAGCAGCATTCCCAACTTTTTAGAAAACAGGAACCCATTTTAAGCCTGATAAAAAATATATTGTCAAAGAAAATCTGGGACACGTCTTTAAAAAAAAAGAAAAGAAGTAAAAACAAAAAAATAAAAAACAAGGACATGGCATGAAAATTGCTTAAAAATTTGAATAATTTTGCAACATAATTTCAAATATGTACTAACATGTTTAATATACTTTTTTCCTTTCCCTAGATATCTTTTCCTGGCTATTTTAAAATAAAATTTAGAAAATATTTTTCTAAATTTACAAAGTCCTTGCAATTTGTGGAACATTTCTTGCCAAACTGTATTTTTCCCAATATTTCTAAAATATTTTGCACCAATTTGCTTAGCACTCAAAGTTTTAAATACATGTGAAAGGCATCTGAAAGCAGCACAACAAAAGTGATGTTGCTCAAGGTTTCAAAGGGTTAGAAGGCCAATATTTAAAAAAAAAAAAATAAAACAAAGTTTCTCATTTTGAAGGCTTTTAACTCATTTTTTTATTAGTTTGAAGTTGTGAAGTCTTGTCTTGGACATGGGTATTTTCCGGCACAGGGGAAATTTAGAAATTTAAAAAATAAAAGCAGATCAAAATATTTCATAACTCATGCTTTGTTCATAAATATCAAATAATGTTTCAACCTAGAAACTGTATCAGTGTGTTGATATTATTATTTTAGTTTTTTAGTTTTTTTTTTAGTTTTTGATGGTAATATTTCTGTAGTACTCCTTTTATATAACATTTAATTTTAGGACTTAATTGTAATGGAGTATGTTAGACTATGATATTTCTTCTTATATGTAAGTACACGATCTGAGTATTTTCCTGCACTGGTACACACACAGGCGTTGACATGGGGAGGACAGTTATTTGGTCTCATGACCGTTAAATCGGTTACTGACAGATAAGGAGGAAAAGGAAAGTGTCTGCCTCGGGTCATGTAAGGTGGACATTTCTTCAACTAGCAAACTTAAATTCCTAACAAAAAAAATACAAATACAGCTACACAGGAGCCTCTTTAAACTAACAATTATGAACCAGGGCAGGCCGAAAACAAGCCAAAAATCAATGCAAAACAAGCTAGCTGCGAGTCCAAAACGGCTCAATTTCTGCTCTAACTAACTTCGTCCAACTTTCTGAATCGGTTTCGCAGCTTTTTGTGACAAAAGTGACCTAATTTCTCGCCTCTCTGTCGGGTAGCTCCCAGTTATTTTGGCTGCTGCCGTGAATGCAGGTCAGATCAGATAAAGAGGCTGGCTCCCCGCCTCAGACATTAAGCGCCACGCGGAGGATTTAATTCACGAGAATGAGCTGTAAACATACGTTACTGACGAAGATGTCCTCTCCCTCGTCGCTGTCCCCGTCTGCCATGTCAGACAGTCCGGCTCCCGGCTCCTCTGAGGAGGGGAAAGGAGGAGGAATCCGATCCGAGCTGGCCGCCATATTCCGTGTTGTGAGAGGGACTGACGTAGGCGGATGTTACAAGCGCGAGGAAACGGCGGCGGCGACACCTGCTGGTCGCCTAGCAACAGGACACCACACAGCAAAGACCTGCTCAATTAAAGCCTCCGGAAACGTGGCTTTAAATAGTAAAAGTTGAGTGTCTCATAAAGTATCTACAAAATCTGACTGAAAATATATATTTTTTTTTTTTAGAAAACAAAAAGTATAATTTTTGTATTATGCTGCATATGCTTCCCTGAAATGTTTCATTACTGGTTGAACTACTTAGTAACTTTGTTTTGAAATATGCTGTATAAATAACATTTATTAT
>NW_024621448.1:0-3377 GCF_008729295.1 Plectropomus leopardus | reverse complement strand
TTTCACCCACAAAATGATTATTCATTCATCATATTATTGGTTAGTCACTCCCTGTTATGTTGAATTCTTGAAGAAAAATGTTGTTTTTCTCACAT
Organism: Plectropomus leopardus; assembly: GCF_008729295.1. Classification (NCBI taxonomy): domain Eukaryota; kingdom Metazoa; phylum Chordata; class Actinopteri; order Perciformes; family Serranidae; genus Plectropomus; species Plectropomus leopardus. Next base: position 3,282 of record NW_024621448.1, on the reverse strand, counting down.
GCCTGCACAGTGAACGAAGAATCCTCAGACTGAGCCACGAAACCCTCTTGCATGATTCAGATTCATTTGATCTAAGATAAGAATCATAACAGCTGGAGAGTTTAAGTCTTCTGTTTTCCCTGTCGTCACATCATGATCTTACGTTCCATGTGAATGTGGTATTCCACAGGTGATTGTTGTTTGCATAATCCTGCATATGTTGATCTAAAATAAAAACCATAATAGAAACAATATGCACAAGTCCAGCAGCCCAACACTCTGAAGCAGCTATATTGTACATATTTGTTATATTATAGTACTAGTTATAGTACTAAGTATCCTGTGACTTTCCAGGTCAATATTTACATCCTTGAATGTTGCAGTACTTTGCCTTAGTTTCATTGCTCTTAATGTTTATTGTACGTTTAATGTATGCACCAAAAACCAGAGAAAATTCCTTGTTAGTGAAAAAATGACATGGTAATAAATCTGATTCTGATTCTTTCTGTCTCTGTATCCCAGGTGCTGCCTGGCTTTGAGAACCTGCTGTTTGGCCACTCTAGCTGGTACACGTATGCAGCCACCATGCGCATCTACAAACACTGGGACTTCAGGGTGTCCGACACACACACTGCCACTGGAAAGATGTCATTCAGCAGCTACCCTGGTACACACACATGCACAAAGTACAATATGACACATACACTCTAGCTTAATAGATTGTCAGATGACTGACAGTTTGCTTCTAAAAGCCCTGAGCTGAGGTGAACTGCTTGTCGTTATTAACCCTTTGACACCTGAACAAATTGGCTTGATTTCTTTCAAAAGCATGAGAAAAGCGCAATGAGCAACTTAACAAGAAATGGCCCAAAAAATAGCAAGAAATTATTAAAAAAATTTACAAGAAAATTACCTAAAAATAAGTCAAGACAAACAAAGAAACAAAAAGTAAAAACAAAGAAACAAGGAAACAAGACTTGCTGAAAAGAGTTTAAAAATATATATTTAATTCTGCAAAATAATTTGAAATATGTAAGTTGTATGTATGTTATAGGTATAATTTTCTAATATTTTCATTCCCTTTATTTTGGTAATACCTGAAAATACCTAAAAATCCCCCTAGCTAATTTTCAGATTATTTACTTGTCACCTTTTACTTTTTTTTTTTTTTGCAATTTGCAGTTTGCTATTTGTAGGATATGTCTTGCCAAGGTGCTCTTTATGTTTTTTCCCATCTTTTTGAAAGAAATCAAACCAGTTTTCTCAGTTTTCTGAGATTTAAATGCTGAATAAAAAAAAGAGTCCAAATGCAGCACAAGAAAACTGATGTCAGTCCAGGTGTTAAAGGGTTAATCCACATGGTTTCATTTTCATCTTGCAAAATATAAACACTGACATCAGGGACTTTAATCCTCAATGTACATTCTCTATCAAAAGTAATTTCTCCTGCTAAGCACACAGCTTAGTCAGTGACGAGGGAAACATCCACCGCAGTGTGTGCGCCAAACGGAGCCGTGATGAACGGCGTATTCCCTCACCGTCGAGTCAGAGGAGTAATTTTGTGTGCAAAGATTTGCAGAGTGGTCTGGGCCATAAAAATCCTCTTACATCCTCCTCCATGGCTATCAGAACAGTGGTTTTAGAGCACTATTTTTAGAGGCAGGCAGGCCAAGGATATCACTTCATTATATTAAAACGAGGAGCTGAAATACACCCCTGCCACTGGAGGTGGAGTGTGACCCCTGCAGCCTCCTTAAGCTGCTTTTTCTCCGACAATGTGAAACAGTTAGCACACACAGCAGCAGGTCAGGGGTACAGAGCAGGAACAGATGCAGCACAGATACTTGATGAAGTGGAAGTGGTGGAAATTTTGCCTGTGATTTACATTATTTACAGCAGCAGCAGAATTAGTAATAATCGAAGAATTAGTAAGTATCAGACAACCCCTCTGTGGGTCCTCGTAAGGTTTTATTTGCTGATTTTTTAAGATGTGAACAAGCGCTGTATCCGTTGTGTTTAACCCTTAAACACCTGGATTTAAAATCAGTTTTGTTGTGCTGCAACAAACACCTTTCACAAGCATTTAAACCTCAGAACATCAGTCCGATTTCTTTCAAAAACAAATGCACAAGGGAAATTAACAACCTGGCAAGAAATTCCCCAAAAAGTGCAAAAAAAATAGTAAAAGGTGACAAGAAAATGACTTGAGTAAACTGGGTGGGATTATCAGATAAAAAAAAACTATTAAAACAACTATTAAAAACTATTGATATTATCCAGAATTTTTTTGATTCCTATTATTTCCTAATACCTTTTTTCTTACGGTCTTTTGTTAGATTTTGTTTTTTAATTAGATTTTTTTTAATTTGTTGCTTATTGGCAGGTACTTTTCAAGAAAAAAGCTAGGGGAAAAACTATAAAAACTAAGTTTTTAAAATTATGTCAGAATTATAGTTTTCACTCATATTCACACTATGGCAAAGGTTAAAAAAACAAATCCAAAACATTTTATTACAGTATGCAGAAACTGATTTATCTCAGTGACAGACTTAAAATGATTCTGACTGTCGGGGGGAAAAAAAACTTAAGAGTTTTACCATTTAAATGAGACACAGTGTTTACTTGTACTGAAATGGAACAAGAACAGATTTTAATTCACTTTGAGTTAGCCTCGAATAGGAGTTTTAGGTGAATTTAGGTGAATTTTACAGGATGCTGACTTAGAAGCATTTTTTCTTCCTGTATGTAGAAATAGCAAGAACAGAAGATGTAATACTGAAAGTACAACCTACATGCAAGCTGTTTGTTCTGGGTGATGATATTGCCTCTCCTTTATCATCTTTATAATCTCACTCCTCCTCCTCCTCCTCCAGGCTTCCTGATGTCTCTGGATGACTTCTACCTGCTCGGGAGTGGCCTGCTGATGACTCAGACCTCCATCGGCGTCTTCAACGTGTCCCTGTTCTCCCAGCTCAGCCCTCACAGCCTCCTGGCCTGGCAGAGAGTCCGCCTTGCTAACAGCCTGGCGCACAGTGGAGAGGAGTGGGCGCACATCTTCTCCAAATACAACTCAGGTGAAATTTAGTGGATGAAGTTAAGGGTGGGGTTGATCAAAACCAAAATAGGCAGAGAACAGTTATTACATAGGTTTCAAATATACTGCCTGCCTCACATGTTATAATGTTGACTTTATCATTCAATTTGGTTCATATCAAAACCAAAGAAATGGCTGATAAATTACAGGTGATAAATGATAAACATATTATACTAATAAATGTAGAAAATCGAATATTTGAAACCTAT
>NW_024621447.1:0-4113 GCF_008729295.1 Plectropomus leopardus | reverse complement strand
TAATTTTGTAATAATGTGCTGGGGGGTGGGGGTATTGTTGTGTATTAATATGTTTGTTGTTAATTCTCCATGTCAAAAAAAAAAGTTAATAACAAAAATAAGAACAATGCACCTGTGCACACTTTATTTTAAGGTGTAAACACGCGCAAAGATGGGCGCCATAGCATTTGCTAATACACAACATGAGCGCTGGCCGTCAATATGTCAACTGCTTTGGTTTGAAACTAGAAATGACTGAATGTCTCGTTGTGCGCCACTTTGCAGCGGGTGTGATGACGGGCCCTGTGTAGTACTTAAACTTCACCTCTTCTGTATTTTTGCACGTGAGAGCACAACATTGCATAATAAAAGTCATTAATGTTTTTCATTAGAATTTTGCATACGTGTGTGTGTGTGTGTGTGTATCTCAGATCCCACTCCATATTGTCTTCCAGCAACACTATGACATCACATCTCTATTCCTGGTGTTCGTTACCACGGCGGCCGAGTCCTGCAGACATGATGTCATTCATCTCTCAAACTAACATCCTGGCAGTCTGCGCTCCAGTTACGGACACACAGAACCAGTGTGTGCGTGTATATATATATGTGTGTGTGTGCAGAGAAAATCCTGACAATTTGACATCCGGCTGCATGGCTAGCCAACCGCAAGAGCTCTCTTCTTCTTTCTCACTGCACACACACACACACACACACACACACACACACAAACTCACACACTCACACACTCACACACTCACACACTCACACACTCTGACTATCATCTATTCGCCTGTCTAAGCTTTCAAGCTCCATTAGCAAAATCCATCGGCTCTTCTTTCTGAAAACCGGCCGCTGCCACCGTAACTGAGCATGAAGTGTCAAACAGTGTCAAAACATGTTGGAGGGTAAACATGTGTCTGTGTAAACACACACACACACACACACACACACACACACACACACACACCTTTGTACGGGTGCACCATGCCCTCCAGCATGGTGACAGAGTCGTTGGGTTGCAGCTGCAGGGAAACGTCTCCCACGGCCTCCACCAGGTCGGAGAAGAAATCTGCGACCTCCCTGCAGTTCTCCAGCAGCACATAGCGATCCTGTCTGTTGGTAAAGTACGAGTCGCTCAGATTGGCCCTGAAAAGTGAGAGACAGACAGTTTTTTATTAGGAGACCAGGGAACAGATAGAGAAGGAGAGAGGAGAAAAATCACTTGTTTGGTCATGTGAACATTTTTCTAAGCACAAGTGTAAGGACAGCTTCCAGTAGTCAATTTCATTTTGGATCTGTTCCCAGTCAACAAAATACTTGGTTTCTCAAAACAAGATTACACAAGTTTGAATTTAAACAAACTAGATATACCGCGTGCAGTTGTATGCCTCCGTGCACAGGTCAAGTTGTCTGTGAAAACATGGATGCTTCAAACACAGAGGAACTTTACAATCAGCTACGTTTCAAGGTGGGCATCCAAGGGTCTTGAGTTACGGCCAAAAATATGTTTTATGAGGTCACCGTGACCTTTGACCACCAAATTCTAATCAGTTCATTCTTCTGTCGAAGTGAACGTTTGTGTCAAATCTGAAAAACACCAAATTCTGATCAGCTCATCATTGAGTCCACTCAAAACTTTTGTGCCAAATTTATAGTAATTCCTCCAAGGTGAGATATCGAGTTCACAAGAATGAGACAGACAAGGTCACAGGGACCTTGACTTTTGACCTATGACCACCAAAATCTAATCAGCTCATCATTGAGTCCAAGTGAATGTTTGTGCCAAGTTTGAAGAAATTCCCTCAAGGTGTTCTTGAGATATAGCGTTAAAAAAATGTGTTGCACATATGTACGTACAGACGGACAACCCGAAAACATAATGCCAGCGGCCTCGGCTATAGCCGGCGCTGAGGCATAACACACCAACGGTGAAAACGTATGTGACAGTAACAACCAAAAATCACAGTACCCGCTGATGATGATGCTGTCGTCAAACAGGTAGACTTTGATGTGCTGGACTCCGATGGTCTCGTTGAAGCGCTGAGGGACCAGCAGCCGCAGCAGCCCCCGCAGGTCTGGCGTGTGGTACAGAGAAACCCGCATCTGAGAGGTGAAGCGCTGCAACAACGGCAGCAGCATGGTCCTCGAGTTAATCTGTCCTGCGTGTTAAAAAAACAAACAAAAAAAACACCAAAAAATCAAGATGATGAGCGTGGTGCTCTGTGCTAACCATTCATCAGAACAATTTTAAAATAACAACCTCGTGAGCCGCGAGTGTAGTCCAGTAACACGGAGACTTTTAGGTCTGGAGCTTGACTGTCCTGTGAGCGTTGTAGAGCTTCCTCCATACAGTCCACCTAAACAAAAACACAGAGCAGATGACAAACAAAACAATATCAAAACGTGATAAAATACTTTCAGCAAGAAAAGAAAAAAAATGATTATTTTCAATATACTACATGCTAAGTGGTATGTTTTTTTGATAATCACAGTCTGGTATGTCAATAATTAACAGCAACACCGACTGTGACAGTGAACTTAGTGGAAGATAGCGTGTATTTTCTTCATATGCCGAATATGTTCAAAAAGATATCAGGTGAAAAATAGTAAAAATTACAAATTTTCCAAGGCCAAAAGTCCAGAATGACACATTGAAATAATAAAATGCACGTTTTATGTTTCAGTGACTGTGGGATCAAAAATTGCTGTTGTGTAAATGCATTCAATGGGGCATTTTTTGCACTTAACAGTTTGAATGCAATAATTTTGTTTCCACAATGTATTTTAGACTTATTTTAGGAGTTGAGCTGGATATTCAAAGATTAAACAAAAATACACAATCTTGCCAAAATGTATGGCATATGCATGAACACAGCCAAAATTATCAAAAAAAAAAAAAGAAGAATGAAAAGCACATAAAATGCACCAAACAGAGTATTGTTATATTTATAAGAAATATAAATAGTTTTTCTAGAGAAAAGTACTCATAACTGAATAATTATTTGTCATTTTTGCATATGGGAGAACTTTGTATAGAGGGCTATCTGGCAGAAATCTATTCATTTCAACCCAAACCATGATTTTTGCATTTTTGAACACTGTCATTTATCATGCAAAAACTCAAATGTTTATTTTCAGCTTCTCAAATGTGAGTATGCTCTGATTTCCTCTCTTTCATATGATTTTAAACTGAATTTCTTTGAGTTTTAGACTGTTGGTCGGACAAAAAAAGACATCTGAAGATGTCACATGGGGCTCTGAGAACTTAAAATGGGCATTTTTTCTTTATTTGTCATTTTGTAAACAAACCAATTAACCAAGAATATAATTGACAAAATAGCTGATTATTAGCTGCAGACCTATTAATTTTCTCTGAACTTGTTCAGACTCTACCCAAACTACTTTGAAAAGCCAGTAAGCATAGGTTTCCTGTTGTCATAGTAATGTTTTCTCTTCTTACTGCATGCCATTGTTTAGCAAACAACAAACTAAAGTGTGCGTCTCTCTTTATTTTCAGCAGGTATCATTGTTCATCTTGTTCTTTGAAAGTCAAGGAGTTGGGTAGATTTAAAAAAAATGTAAAAAAAAAAGTGCATTAAGTTGATAAAAATGATAAATTAAAACTGACTTCAGTCTGCAGAATCGAACGTTTTGTTCTCAAACACAGGTGTCAGGTTAAACCACACAAAATGACCTTGCCGGTTTTTGTGTTGACACTTTCTCCTCCTGCATGTGTATTTGTGAACGTTCCAAGACAAAGCCGCTAAACACAGGAGTAGATTAATGATTATTGATTAACTGGCAGCCGGCAGCATTTATCAAACACTGGCAGCCTTTTATTATCTGTTTACCGAGCGTGGGAAAAGCATGACTAACTCCTCTGTGCACTGAGAGGAAACGGCTCCTCTTCTGAGGGCACCACTGGTAGCTTTCTTTGTGGCCAGCTTGGCATTTGTTCCCCACCTGATTGTGTTTTTTACGTCGGCTAAATTGTGCATCTGGTTCCCAAATGCATTCGTTATTTGTCCCCCCAGAGCGCCTGTTTTCATGCCAGTAAAAACGTTTCGTCTTTCCAGTACAGAGCTCTTTGGGGACCGCCGACACTTCCAACTCAGCTCTGGAGAGAAATGT
>NW_024621446.1:0-3168 GCF_008729295.1 Plectropomus leopardus | reverse complement strand
TATTCATTTTTACTAATTTAATTTTTACTCATTTAATTTTTGGGATAATTTCTTTTTAAGTTGCGTATTGCTTTCTTCCCATGTTTTAAGAAGAAATCAAGCCAATCTGCCCAAGTATCAAATGTTTATATTTTATGATTAAATTAAATAGAAAGCCACTGCAAACACTGAAGTTATCTGAATATGCAGCCAACTTGTTACACTGTTTACCAACTTCCCATCACATGTGATTGACGACTCATGTTGTATTGAACTTATGAGTCTGGCACTTTTTCGTAACAGTAAACGACGGAATCGAGCGCCCGTCGTCACCCACCTGAGCACTTCGTTGGGGTTGCCTGAGATGGGGGTCTTCTTGTCAGGAGCTCCGTGGCACTCAGACTTCAGCAGGGTGTGAGGTCCGCGGTCCATCATCATGGTGGAGGTTGCCATCGTGATGATGGCCACACCGTCGCGAACGCGGGCCTCCAGGCCGTAATCCCACTCGTCATAGGAGACGGAGAGAAGACCTGGAGGGAGGAGAAGAGGAGAGAAAGATCAGAGGAGGTGTGGGGACAAAAGCTTCTTTTAATGCTGCCTTTGAGATAGTGGGCATCCCTGCATTAGGTACTTTTATTTTTGCCATTTCACTTATATTAAAAATAAAAGTACCTACTGCAGAGGCACCTACTAGCTCATCTGGTAGAGCAGGCCCCCATCTAAAAAAGCTGTGTCCTTGCTGCAGCAAAAAAGCCCCAAAAATGATCTTTAAAAAGAAAAATACGCAATACAAAAAAATCTAAAAAAAAAAAAAAAAAACACTCCAAAAACTTTAAATTATTATTTAAAAAAGCCTCCCAAAAATCTAAAAAAAAAAAAAAAGTACGTAATACAGAAAAATATGAAAAGAAAAAAAACACTGCAAAAACTTGAAATTCTTTTTTAAAAAAGAAAAAAAAAATCAAAATACATTACATTTTCTAATACAATTTACATTTTCTAAGTCAATTGGCTAATAGATATTTCATTTATTTTGTCATATTTTACAAACTCAAAAATCTCAAATCGTATCTGTGTGAGTCTGTGAGATAAATGTAGTGAAGCACAATATTGTGGTCTGGAGTAAAAGTCTCAAGTGACATGAAAAGAAAATACTTAAGTCCTATACTGAAGTATAGGACTTGAATAAATGTACTTAGTCACATTCCACCACTTCACACTAGAAATCGACACTGTTGTGTTAAACTGTCACGTGTGACTCTAATTTTCCACAATGCCGGCATGCTGTCTGTAATCACACGCTGGAGCAGCATAATGCTGCAGTCAGTTGTTTTTGTTTAAAATAAATGCAAGGCGACGTAAAGAAGAGACATCGTGACAGCTCTATAGTGTGACAAAAGAGAGGTAAGAAGGGAGGGAATCAGAGTCAGGAAAAAGAGAGTTGAACTGGTGAAAAGTTTAGAGGCAGACAGATGGAGAACACTAAAGCAGGCAGGGATGGATAATTCTGCGAGGGTATACAGAGTGTACATGTTTTGAACACACTCCAAGAGACAGAGCACACACTACGTGATGACTCACGGAGCAGATGAATAGCGCTCCCATCCTGCCTGACTAAGCGTCTATCACCTTGCCGTGTTTGTCCATCTGTCTGTCTAAAGCTCTGTCTGTCTCTGTTTGTTGGCCTTTGCTCTGTCTGTACGTCTGTTTATCTGTCCTTCTGTCTCTGCCTGTTCTCTTTTCACAATCTGTCTGTTTATGAACAATCATTTGCAGGTCTCTCTCTCCGTCGCCGTCTCCCCCGGTGCCCTTGCAACCATCCATCAGCCCATTTTACTATTTGCCAGGACGCCCGTCCGTCCTCCACCCCAACGTCCCCCTCTGCTGTTGATTAACACAGCTTGCGTACATGGACGATACATAAATTTTGCCTCTTTTTTAACCTTATTTACCAAGAGGAGGCTGGCTGAGGATGTCCAAAACTCACCCGTGCAAGCTGCCGCATGAAAGTCACCTTATCGCACCGTATGCCAGCCTTACGCCAGATGACTTTTTCAAAACATTACACTGTCAAGTTTCCAGTGTTAGAATAAAATCAGGAGTTTTACCTCAGTCGTGACGGTTTCTGGTGATCTGGATCATTTGGGTCAAGGTGGTAAATAAAACTCAGTCAACTGTTTCTCATCTCAACAAAATCAGAAACCTTTAAAATTATCAGAAGTTTTTCGTCTTGGCTCATGCAAATACGGAAGTTCGATGATGTGAACATAGACTACAGTTACATGCACATCAAAATTACTTTTTATTCCAAATATAACAATATTCTGAATTTGATGCAGGTCATGTAAACAGCATATTCTGTTTAAATATTACAAATTTGGCCTTTCTATGAATTTAGCCTCCAACAAAAATTTATTATCAAGACCTTCTCCACCGTCACGTCATTTGTTGCTCTTTCTAATGTGTGGGTCATTTTCAACTTCCATGTTTGTTTGTTTTTTGAGAATTAATCAATCAAGCCAGTGTGCTTGGGTTTCAAAGGGTTAAGGGACTTTGGCAAAGCATTTTCCACCAGGGGCAGGATGGGAAATAATCTCAAAAGAAATTTAGTTGTCTTGCAAATCGTGACCCTGTGAGATCCCCAGTCTTTGCAAAATCTTATTGTGTGCGACTAAAATGTGACATTGTCTTTTGATGCGTCTGACATCAGTCTTTTCAAAGTCTGATAATGTATGATAGACATTACCTGTGTGGGCCCTTGAATGCCTGACTTGTTTCTTAATCTATTCTGGCTTTGTTATTAATCTAAAATAAATAAAGAAAAGCACAGAGAGCCGCCATGAGAAGAGTTGATCCACTATGAAACTATTATGCATCCATTCAAACACGGCTGACATTTTGATAATGGGTTTCATTTATATTAAACCGCCGTTATTGATAATATGATTAACTCATGACAAATAGTCACCATTAATTGATGACACACACCGCGTGCTGCCCAGCAGTGAGCCTGATGCACATTGTTTATCTCTTCTTAATGACCAATCATTTAGCTCTCTCGTTCAGTGCTGTCAGGATTTCATCAGGTTGGAGCTAACAGGTGGGACCGTCCTTGGGCTCAGGGGGTTTAATTGTTTTGGATTCATTTTAGGAATTGGATCTTGAATCATTCATATATATATATATATA
>NW_024621445.1:0-4828 GCF_008729295.1 Plectropomus leopardus | reverse complement strand
ATTCGGTTGATCACTCAAGACTGCTATCATATTCACTACTGCAAGTTCTATAAAAAGGTTAGATGGTGATCACAAACATCCAGAGGGCATCAGCCTAACTGTGTTTTCAGTTATAATAGCTTGCTATTGAAGTTTATTGAGCTATTCAACATGCTTAGTTGAATTCAAAGTGAACAACCATGGCACCAGATCACAGAATATCACTCAATGGATTAGTCAGTCAGTAAATGAATCAATCAAATGGACGTTATTTTTATGGCATTTTTCATACAATACCCCCCCCCCCCCATTCCAACTTCAATCCTTAAACCATGGCCTCCTCATTCTGATCATCTCTGTCTCTCTTCTTACCCTCTCATCTCTTATTTCCCCCAAAAGGCCACCTGTCTGCCCAGCGTGTTGCACTGCAAGTTCAGCACAGTGGGAAGTCTGCAGGTCACTCTGTGGCCTCCTTTATCGAGGAGCTGGTGGTGCGCAGGGAGCTGACTGACAACTTCTGCTTCTACAACAAGAAATACGACAGCATTGAGGGTCAGTTTAGATCTCATCAAAGTGCATCCTGTTCACTCTGTTATGATAAGTGTCCCATTATGACATCAGTCAGATCTGCTCACAAGCTGAATTAATATGTCTAAATTGACAGTTTGTGTACTACATTTTGAAATGATTCAGCTCTTGAAGTTGATTTTGAGTGCTGCATTGTGTGTGTGTGTGTGTGACTCAGGTGCATATGAGTGGGCTCAGAAGACCTTGAAGGATCACGCCAAAGACAAGAGGCCCTATCTCTACACACGTGAGCAGCTGGAGAAAGCAAAGACACATGACAAACTGTGGAATGGAGCTCAGGTACCTTCTGATTCAAGTGTTTTTGTTGTAAACTTTGCTCACCAGGCTGTGTGAGGCTTTGTTTCTCTTTCCATCCTGTATCTTATTGCCATTTTATTTCATTTCAACTATATTTTTTAACAGTTTTATCTTATTTTATTGTATTTTATCTATTTTATTGCTATTCTTATTTTACTTTATTTATTTTAATGTTTTATTATTATTTTTTTCTATTTTATCTTTCTTTTTGGCTGCCTTATCATTATATTTACCTGAATCATCTTCTATCCAATTTATTCTATTCATTTCATTTCACTATTGATCCTGTATTAACTTACACAACACATTTCCATTAGTACCAGATGGTCACTGAGGGGAAGATGCATGGTTTCCTGAGGATGTACTGGGCCAAAAAGATTTTGGAGTGGACTTCTTCACCAGAGGAAGCGCTCTCAATCGCTCTGTACCTAAATGATCGCTATGAGCTTGATGGCCAGGACCCCAATGGGTTTGTCGGTAAGGACATAGATTAAATTCTCTGTGTGACACTAATGTATTGAATTGACTTTTCTCACATATTCATGCCCTCCCTACTGTGTTTCCCTCCTGCAGGTTGCATGTGGTCTATTTGTGGCGTCCACGACCAGGGCTGGGCAGAGAGACCCGTTTTTGGAAAAATCCGCTACATGAACTACAAAGGCTGCATGCGGAAGTTTGACGTAGCCGGGTTTGAGCGAAAGTACTGTCCTAAAAACCTTTGAAGCGTAAGATGTTTTGAAGGATGGGAATGAAATGCCTGACAGCCTATATCTCCTACACCTTTACCTCAGGGAGAGTTTGTGCAGCCTCTCTTGCAGAGGATGTTTTGTTCCTCACTGCCTGTTTTGTTTGGTGTATTAATACATGGGCTGTGTCTTTTACTGGATATGTTAGTTTTTTATACTCTCAAGACTGGTAGTTTACTGTACAGTGTGCTGTGTAATTTAACAGATTACAATCTGTGGTGCCCACTTAGCATACGGGCCCTTTGTTTTATGCTACTTTTACATTACAGTTTTTTTTTTTTACTGCTTTTTTTTATGTTCACTGAATTGAATCCAGCACAAGTAATGCTTTCTTTGCCATTGGTGTTTTTAACAAAGGATTCAATTAAACACTTTGTCCTTTAAGAGAATTTGACTCTTTTCTGTCTTTCATACCATATCATTTTTATTCAGTGTTATCAGTTTCTTTTTTGGTTTTACAGCTCTCCATCTGTAAATATTATATGTGTAAGACCTGAATACATGTTGCCCCTAGTTTGTTTGATTATTCCTTGGTCGAAGGGATGCATCCTCACACAATCTCTTTCAACAGCTCACATTTACACTAAATTCATAATCAATTCATAATCAATAATAGCCAACTAATTTCATAATCAATTGATCAGTTGGAGTTATATTTTAGTTAGTAAAGACAAACAAGTATAACGTGCTTATGAAGATTAATGTGAATATTTTCTTATTTTTCTACTCATGTGACCTTAATTTGAATATCTTTAGGGTATGGAAAGAACAAAACAGAAGTTTAAAGCTTTGCTATGCACATTTTTCAACAATTTCTGACAATTTTCAGACTTAACTATCAATTACTGGTATTCAAGGAAATAATCAACATATTAATTAAAAATAAAAATAATCATTAATTACAACTGTGCCCTGCACGCAGGTGAGCTGTTAACAAATGGATACCAAAAAATGCGATTACAAAAACTCATGTTCTTCAATACAAAATGTGAAACAAAAAAGGCAAATATGCATAGTATTACTGGCTTGTATTTTCAGGGACTGGGTTACACCACAGTTGGAAATGTAATTTAATTGATCACTGATGTAATTAAGCACAGAAACATAAACCACCTCTACCCAACCTAATTAACTGCACCCTCAGTGGTTGTGGATAAAAACAACCCCTTCAGGTAAAAACACACTTAACACCATTTCACAAATTACAATATGAAACCTCCTCTGTGCTTCAGGCCCTTTTGTGGTGTTAGTTCATTTCAAGGGAAAGAAATATTTCTCCCAAGGTTGTGCTTTCTTGTGCTAATTAGCTGAAACCATTTGGTATGGTTACAGGGAACAAGAACATTACAGTGTGGCTTTATGCTGTAATTTACTGGTTTTAAGTCCTCAGCACTTAAAGGGAAAGTTCACCCACAAAGCAAAAATGCAAAAACATAGCAAAAATGCAGATTGTTCCTCTTATCTGTAGTGCTATTTAACATATTATGAATGTATTTATTATATTTATTTATTTATTATTTAGCTTATTAGTGTTTTCTGTGGGAGGCCGTGTGCTGGAGAAATTGGCCGTAGCAATGTCTGCCTTCTCTCCAATATAATGAAACTAGATAACCCACAGACTTTGTTGAGTAGTTCCACATAGAAAATACTTTCTTGCTGCTGAACTACACCCACACACCATGACCAGTCTACTCCAGGACACTTTCTTCTGTGCAGTGATTCAGTTAGAGGATATAGTTCGGCCTAAAAAATTTAGCTCCTGCACAAAACTGCTCACAACAAGGTCTGTGGATTATCTTGTATAACCGCATCATGATTTCTGAAAAGAGACACTGCAGCTGAGTTTTTCAGATGTATTCTTTGGTGCTTTGAGCACCACAAACCAACATCTTGTTCCATTATATTGGAGAGAAGGCAGACATCTCTACGGCTGAGTTCTCCAACACTCAGCAACTAGCACCAAAACAATCTAAATTATTAAATAGCACCACAGCTAAGTGTAAAAATGTGTATTTTTTGATTTTGGGTGAACTAACCCTTTAAAATTGTTCTATGTTTCTGTCATACTGGCTATTTATTTGCCTTCACGTTCTGTTGTAAATGAACGCTATATCAGTTTTTAGAATGTGATTGCATTGCCTAAACCTATAAAGCAGTATGAAGAATAAAAAACAATTATTTTTTTTGAAGAGTATCAATTATATTTAGATTTATCTTTTCTCATAAAAGAGAAAATGCAGCCTTTCATGACATAAATCAATTTGGTTATGATGTGTGGTTAACTTTGTTGTCATTGTTGCACAACATGCATCTTATTCAATAATTCTCTTTTAACCAGTCCAACAAGAAGTCGTGCTTATAATAAAGAAGAGTGTGGATATACTGGCTGACAAGAATGTCTATATTTAGATGTTATTTTTCTGCCACAACTGTAAACAGATGTGCAATGTTCTTAGTAAAAGATGATTTTATCCAATGCTGAGACAATAAACCCTCAGGAATATCAATATTTCACTGTAACACAGAACATTACATCAACACTGACTCAAACAGGATGCTGCTGGTAATCTTCAAGCTCTTTTGGGGGGGACTACTGGCTCTGCAGCTTTCTTAAACAGATCACAGTAGCAGAATGATAGAAAACTACTAAGTTACAGCTTTGCAAGAGTACACCTCACTTCTTGTTACACACTGAGGTTTAAACTGATGGTGTAGTTTTTGCTGCTGATATTTGGTTTCTGAAGGTATACAGCTTAAGTTGTACCAATAAAATGAGATGTCTAACCAAATATTAGCTCAGCTGTGTAACTTTACCAATCAAATGGCCTGTGCAGCCTGGAGATGTGTCTAACTTAAAAGCTGGCATTAAATTCTGTATATGAACTTTGTATCCCAATCCCACCCACATTATCACTTCAGCACCACTGTTGCTTCCTCAGGTAAATGTCAAACAAAATTAATTGCTTTGCTAAAAACCACTGTGCCCAGAAAATTCCTTCACCTTCTGCTTTTTCTAAAACAAGACAAAGGATGCTTTTAATTTTGTTAACTTATGCCTCCTTCTCTCCTCTCTCCTCCTTTTACCCAGAAATTGTTCCCCCTCCATCATCATGAAGGATCATCCGATCTCAGGTTGGAATTTCCCAGTTGAGATTTGCAACTTCCAGCTTCCAAGTGACCAGGCGCCAACACAAAACTAAAGAAACAACATGACAGAC
>NW_024621444.1:0-2762 GCF_008729295.1 Plectropomus leopardus | reverse complement strand
CATTAAATTCCTGTATTTATTTTTTATCCAAAACTTTTTTGTTGTTTTATTTCTTCATATATTTCTTTATTTACACAGCTTCTTTGTATCAACAATTATTTATTTGTTTTTTAAAATTGTTTTTTATTTATTAATGTATTTCTTCATGTATTTATTTATTGTTTAATTCCTTATTTATAAATTAATTTATTCACCAAAGTATTTATTCTTTAAATTATTTATTATTTTATTCCTTTGATCATTTCTTGTCCTTCCAACATGCAGATTATTACTCTGTTTTAATGTGCGGTCAGTGTCGCCCTCTGCTGCTCACAGAAGGAAACGTTTCGACAGACTGCAAATTAAAGTTTAATTTTGCACATTAGTTTTCAGCTTTTGCAAAAACAAATACAAGAATATGCACAATCATTTTCATTCCGGTTTGCTGTGCAATAATTTACTGTTACAGACTCTTATTAAGAGCTACAACAGGACGAGCTCTACAGATTAACGCGGGCTGAAAGTCAAGAAAAAAAGAACTCTCCAACAATATTTAAAGGAAAAAAAGTGCCATAAAAATCACCAAACATTTTCAAAAAAAACCTTAACATTTTTAGCAAGTAAAAAAACCCCCAAAAGAACAAAAAGTAAAATAATTACTCTTAACTTTAAAAGACAAAGACAAAAAATGCTAAAAATATTTCTAGAAAAATATCTAATAAAATATACTATTGAAAAAAGCTAAATAAAAAGAACGATTGCCAAATTTTTTGAAAGAAAAAATCAACAAACATTTTTAACGAAAACATCATTTTTTTTAAATAAAAAAGTACTAGAGTGTAAAAAACAGTTTTAAAGAAAAAAAAGCCATTTAAAAAAATCTCCCAAAATTGTAAAGGAAATAGAGAAAACATTTCTGAAAAAAGAGAATTAAAACCATTTTAAAAAATACAAAAATGTAAAAGAAAAGACAGATCAACAACATTTTTAAAGAAAAAAAAAGTATCAAACATTTTATCTTGACTTGTCCTGAATAATTCGGGGTTTATTTAAATAGTTGCTGTGTGGACCTCGTTTGGGTCACAGAAGGGAAATTATATCACAAAAGTTGTTTATTTCAATGATTATCACGTGTATTTATGTTAAAAATGATCTATATAAATAACTGAAGCTATCAGATGAATGTAGTGCAGTAACAGTTAAATATTTCCCTCCGAGATGTGCTGAAGGAGAAATATAAAGTGAAATACTAAAAGAACAATAATGATCCCCAAACTGAGCTGTAACAGAGCAGTGAAGTGATGACGTGTTTTTGTAGGCCGAACAGGAAGTTAGTGACGAACACGAGTTTATGATCCTCACAGGTTTGGCCCAGCGTGATGATCTTCACACATGAACACGTCATGAAGCTGTCAACTACAAACACTGTAAAAACACGCTAAACACGAACAAAAAAATATTATAAACAGATTGGAGCGCGACTCTGTAGAGCCGTCGAGAGCCACTTATTAGCAAGCGCCTTTTTTAGGACGAATAAAACCCTTAAAAGTTCAGAAATTGGGTTTAAACGTACGGATTTTACGTTGCAGAACAAAACGTGTAAATATCTTCAGCCTGCGTTAACCACAGGCCTTATTTAAGACGTCTGACCCAAAAACCAATAAAAAAAAAATGAGAACAGACTTCCACGTTTTAGGACTCATCTCGTCAGCGCTCGATACTCGAGTGAAGAAGTGAGAGAACTTCCTGTCGTCTACACGGAGCTGCCCGCCTCCTCCTCCTCCTCCTCCTCCTCCTCCTCCTCCTCTGATTGGTTCAGCCTCCTGTCAGCATCAGACCTCCAAACTCCTGCACACAAACAAACAAACAATAGTCCTCAGCTGCAGTTATCTGTGTGTGTGTGTGCATGTGTGTGCGTGCGTGTGTGTGTGCGCGTGTGTGCATGTGTGTGCGTGCGTGTGTGTGCATGTGTGCGTGTGTGTGTGTGTGCGCGAGTGTGTGTGTGCATGTGTGCGTGCGTGCGTGTGTGTGTGTGCGCGAGTGAGTGTGTGTGTGCGTGTGTGTGCGCTCGCGTGTGTGAATGTGTGTGTGTGTGTGTGCGTGCGTGCGTGTGTGTGCGTGTGCATGTGCGTGTGTGCACTGACTGTAGGCGGCGGTCAGCAGCAGTGCGGGGATGAAGACGATGAAGGAGGCTCTCACTGTGTTCCCGATGAAGCTCTGCAGACTGTTTACCTGCTGCTGCGCAGACGACTGTCAACAAACAAAAAAACAAACAAACAAACAAACAAACAAACATGACATGTTTGCTCTGTTCTATCTGTTGCCGTGGTAACCATGACTCAGTCACATCTGACACACAGGTTAAAAGTTGTTCGACCACTCATCAACACATCAGTTAGAAATGATAAAAGTAATAAAAACAATAACGTGTTTAATTCAGGTTTGTCTTTGTTACCTGAACCAGCGCCACCATCGGTCCCGTGGTGTCGTCCCCTGTGATGTCACTTCCTGTCATTACCGTCACATCTCTTGTGATGTAACCTGTCAGTCAGATGAGATATGCAGGAGGAAAAATTATTTTGAAAACAAATAAAATAAATAAATACAACAATAAAAAATAAACATGTAAAAAGATAACTGTATAAAGAAAAACAGGTAAAATAAATAAATATAGAAATAAATGAATATGATTATAAATAAATGAATTAACTGCAGGAATAAATAAATACAAGAATATATTTATAAATGCACAAATGTATAAGGAAATAAATAAAAACAATTCC
>NW_024621443.1:0-2601 GCF_008729295.1 Plectropomus leopardus | reverse complement strand
TGGTAACCTTTGAAGTCCTTGAGTCGCTTTGTCTTCTGCTCCTCCTGTCCCATGCTGACCCAGGTGTCGGTGACCAAAACATTGCTGCCGCTTGCAGCCTCCATCGGGTCAGAGGTCAGAAGAAGCTGAGTTCCATGCTGAGACAAATGCAATGTTATGGATTAATTAAAAAGTCCTTATACAAGAGGTCTGTTTATAATAATGACACCTGAAGAAGGGGACCTCACCTCTTTGGAGAGTCTTTGTGCCTCTTCAATAACACTCCTGTCTGGTTCATACCCCTGGGGATAACGATAAATTGATGTCCATCACAAAACAGAAACAGAAAAGGTTTTTGTTTCCTCTCTAAGAAAGCAATTAGGGAGATTCTTTACCTGCAAACTACAAAATAGGTATCTGTGAAAAGGGCTAAATATACTGTACATGAGACCATAAAACAAGCAAACCTTCGGGGTAGCAATCTTGAGATGAATTCCCAATTTAGCTGCAGACATCATGAAAGAGTGGAGGATATTGTTTCCATCTCCAATCCAGCTCACCGTCAGACCACTGAGGGACCCATAATGCTCCTTAATGGTAGCAATTTAGAAAACATGATGTCATTATCATTTGCTGGATGAAAATTGCAGCATGCAGCAGGAGCTGGAGTACCTGCAAAGTGAGGTAGTCGGCCAGAATCTGGATTGGGTGGTAGAGGTCAGACAGTCCGTTAATGATGGGGATGGAGGCCTCCTTATGCAGCTCCTCCAGTGTGGAGTGGCTGTTCACTCGTGCCAAGACGATATCGCAGAGTCCTGAGAGAACCCTGTTTAGAGATTAGAGAGGCAGACCTAAAACTAAAATATGGGCCACCAACACTCATCTTTCCCCTCAGTAATCAATTAGCAGTACTAGTAGACAATGTAAGATGCTTGTTACTACCTTGAAAAAATTTACAGTATTATAATATGTGAAACTGTAAAAAAAAAAAAACAAACACAATGCTAATCAATATTTTCCTGGAAATTCATATAAAAAAGGAGTGCATATACATGGCCTACATCCAGCAACTCACCGACATTAATTTTAATTCTATAAGTGATATTATAAGACTCACCTCGCTGTGTCTGTGCAGCTCTCATTGACTCCCAGGTGGATGTCCTGAGAGGTCAGGAAGCAGGGGTGCCCACCCAGCAGAGCAAACCCTGGAATTATGATATTAAACGTTTTAAACGTGGAGCACCTTTTCTACTTTGTTTCCCTTTTCAAAAAACAAACAAAAACAAACTAATTTTTTCCGGATAATTTTCTTTACTTTCCTTGTTTGTATTACTTGCTAATTTTTGGGTCATTTCTTCTTTTGTTGCTCATTGTCTTCTTATCAATTGCCAATTTGCCCAGGTTTCAAAGGGTTAAAGGAAGACTTCACCCATTAAATGACTGTTTGTATATCAGTTACTCACTCTGTGTAATGTTAAATTCATGAAGAAAACATTCATGTTCTCACAATTGTTCGGTGAATGACAAATCTCAAAACAGAGAATATTACTGATGAATTGAAGTAAAATGTGTATGCATATAACAGCAGCAAAACTAAAACAAAACATTTTTTTAAAACAGGTTCACACAAATCCTGCAGAACAATCAAATGTGTTTGGGAAGTGAGACTTGGTTTTATACTTAATAAATTATGTGAGAATTTGTAAACAGATGTTTTCATATAGTTTTGCTGCTGTTAAACACAGACCCCCTGAGACTTCAGTTCAATTTTCTTTTTTTTTTTGGATTCCTTGTTACAGAAATGTTTTCTTCACAAATTTAATGTATTATAGTGTGGGTAACTGATGTATAAATGATCATTTTGGGGTTGAGATATTCCTTTAAGGCAACTTAAAGTTCTGTAACAGCTAACTGGTTACTTAAATACAACACACCCTAACTCATGAGAGTTTTAAGGGGGCAGAAAAGGGAAACAGTGCAGTGGAGATAGTCGCAGACTGTTTTGTTCCTGGGATGCACGGAAAATCAGCTTTCAGCAGTTCTTTTGTGTCCATATGAACAATGACTTTTACACGGCTCAACTCACTGATGAATACTATCAGCCCAGCTAAAAGTGTGAGGCGTTAGATTGCTCTCATTAATGCTATTTAATGGTTTTTTTTATTATAGATTAGGTATATTCTTAGTAATATGTTACATATGTTGTTATCAGCATTTGACTTAGATATACATTTAAGTTGATGAATCATTACTGGTATTTAATAAACATTTTCTTTAAGTACATTTGCATGCATCTTTACATGTTTTTCCTTTCTCTTTAAAAATCTATTTTCAGATGCACAAATGAAGATGTTTATGTATCTTGCATATTTCAATTACACTATACATTAAGCATCTTTCAATAACACAAATCATCACAAGAGATAGTCTCATTAATGTAACCTCAAGTGTTAATGTGACACTTAAATCTGTTGTAATTATTTGCCCACCTTCTGCAATCTGTTATTCATGGGGAGTAATTAGTTAAATGTAACAAAGCCCAAAGCCATGTAGTTTAATTAAAAAATAAATGTAACTGTAAGCAAATTACAGATGCTAAGGAGAAAAATAAAATAAATTTAA
>NW_024621442.1:0-2415 GCF_008729295.1 Plectropomus leopardus | reverse complement strand
CCTCTCAAACGCCTCAGAACATGAAAATTAAACTACACAAAACTGTCAAATAAGTACAATTTAATTTACGCAAATGGGATGTCAGTATGGCAGACACAAGGGGCAAGGTGATTTTTTTTTTACAGGCAATATTGGCCAGTTTCTCTTATGTATGAGTTATCGCTTAAGTTGTTTTTTTTTGCTTAATAATTTACTATTTTATTACCCAGCCTCTCTCATGCATCTCATTAAAAAGTCTTAAAAAGCATTGAATTTATAAAATAAAATAAAATAAAGCCCTAATGTGTATTCAAATGTCTTAAATCAGTCTTTCAAAAGTCTTAAAAATACAAAAACATCGGAAGAAGGATTTTATGATTATTTTTTTTACGTTTCATTGTAAAAACTCAAAATAATTAGTTACATGTTTTTTTTATAAAAAATAATTTACTTAAACTCTCTTCTTAAACTCTTCATGATGGCTATTGAAGCATATAATATGTTATAATCCCACAAACAAAGTGAGACACACAAAATCAGTAATAAAAATCACCAATAAATGCTTTGTATTTACAATGAACATTTGAACAAAATTGTTCATGGTTATTTGATTTAATATTTTCAGTTTTGGTTATTGGGAAATTGTTCTTAAATTTCATCTCGAGTGGCATTAAAAAAGTATTAAAAAGTATTAAATTCAATATGCCTTTGGATGTAGGAACCCTGTCATATCACCCCCACGAACTTTCAAAATTTGCTCATGACAGTTGCAGTTTTGTTAGCGAGCACAAATAGACTTCCTCTTTTTCTTGAAGGCTTATTGTTTGTTTTTGCAATTTCTGTAAAATGTAGGCATAAAAAAACTCACAGTGTGAGAAACAGTCAGTACGTCTCGAGTCTTTGCACTCAAGTCCAAAGTTAATTCAGACAATTCCAAGTCAAGCCACAAGTTTAAAAAAATGAATTTCGTGTCCTTAACAAGTCAAAATGCGCTCTTCACCAAATGTAATACCATTTTGTTTAATGTATTACAAATACATAAAAAATGTGTTAAAAACTTTGTTAGTATATAGCAGTTTTACCCACAGCAGAATGAATTCTGTGTGTTTCCGTCTTGTAGTTATCTTGTATGGATTTATTGGTATTAAAGTTCAAAACTTTTTAAAATTTTTCAAATCGAAACCACGATTTTTATGGGCCGAGTCATGAGACGACACTGTGACTCTCACTTATTGTAATAAAACTTTATTGTTTGATTGTACAACCACCATATAAAGAAGTTCTTTGTGTGAATCATCTTTATTACACCCTTTGAAACCCTTTGAAACCTGGATCGACACTTCTTGTGCTGCTCTAAGACGTATTTATTTGCAACTGAGCTTTTCTTCAAAAATATGGGGAAAAAAGGCAATGGGCAACTTGGTATAAAATGTCCTGCTAATTGCAAGAAATTAGTAGAATTATACAATGATTTACAAAACGGTAGAGACAAATATCCAGAAAATTATAATATTTATGATAATTATATATTGAAAATTATGTCACGGAATTATTATTATTTTTAAGCACCTTTTAAAAGTAGTTTCCTTGATTTTTTTTTGTTTTTCACTTCCATTTTCTTTTTTTTTGTATGTGTGCTATTTTTCAGGTATTTTTCTTTTCTTTCTTTTTTTAATTTGTTTTTTTTTTACTAATCTCTTGCTAATTTCAGGATTATGGTCATTGCCTTTTTCCCATGTTTTTGAAATAAATCAAGCCAATTTGCTCAGATTTCAAAGAGTTAATTACGACACTGAGAGTGTGAACTCGATTGTTAAATTCTTTATTTAGTAAAATACACACTGGGTGATGTTAAAATAAATATTTGTTGTGTGGAGGCTGATAGGAGTCGTGTTCACTGGGTCTTGGCGATGAAAGACTCCCACAGGACGGCCAGCTGAGCCTGCAGGTCCTGAGCGGTGGCGTCCAGCTTGGCCTTCAGCTCCTCTCCTGTCT
Organism: Plectropomus leopardus; assembly: GCF_008729295.1. Lineage (NCBI taxonomy): Eukaryota > Metazoa > Chordata > Actinopteri > Perciformes > Serranidae > Plectropomus > Plectropomus leopardus. The sequence continues at coordinate 441 of NW_024621442.1, read as the reverse complement.
GAGCCAGGTTCTCCTGGATCTCCTGGGTTTTCTGGGCCAGCCCGGTCTCAAAGCTCTGCGCCAGGGGGATCATGCTCCTCTGAAACTCCTCCACGCTCTGCTCCATCTTCTGCCTCATCTCCTCGGTGTAAGGGGTCATCTGGGCCTGCAGGTCGGTGGTGCTCTTATCCAGCTGCTCCTTCAGCTCGTTGGTCTTCGTCAGCAGGGCGGCCTTCAGGGCCTCGGGGTTCATGGCCTGAGCGTAGGGGGTCGCCTCCTTCTTCAGCTCCTCCATCTGCCTCTGGATGTTTGCCACTATCTCCTCGACGTTGGCGGTGGAGGCGCTCACGTCTTTCTCCAGACGAGCCCTCAGCTGCTCGACCTCCTGGTTGAACTGAGTCGTGAACTGCTCGGTCAGAGGAGCCACCCGAGCCTGCAGAGAGGCGACGTACTCATTCACCG
>NW_024621441.1:0-4326 GCF_008729295.1 Plectropomus leopardus | reverse complement strand
GGTTTTATCTTATGTATGATTACATGATTTTAAGCACGTTTTTTGTTTAAAAACTATTTCAAAGTGTCCTTTTATGCTTAGTATTATTATTATTACTGCCTTAATGTTAAACATGTTTCACAGACTTATAGTAGCATTCCCTTATTGATTTTATGGTCAAACTTAGTAATAGGCAGTGTCAGGATGGTTACTTGTAAAATGTAATAGGTTATAGATTACAAGTTACCAAAATGTAATGAATAATGTAGCCTTACTATTTTAGTGACCTCATCAATGTAATGTAACTTATTGCATTTGATTATTTTCGATTATTTTTCTAACAAATGTTTTAAACTGAGCAATAAAGCTGAAAGATGTCCAAAAATAGGCTACACCAAAAGAGGCCAATCCTGCACAGCGAAAAATAGCAAAGTAACAGAATGAGTGTTAACCCTATATTCTAGCCTACATATGAACTTTTTTTTTTTTACAGAAAAGAATGTATCCAGATGTAATCCCTTTGTTATCACCAATATTTTTTTCAGCAACTGATATTTAAACTTTTTTCTCAGTAACTGTAAGTGATCACAAAAAGATTTATTTTGTAATATAATTAAAAGAAAGTAATTTAATGTCTGTAACTACTTGTGCTACTTACATGTAACTAGTTACATGTAAGTAGTTACTCCCCGACACCTTAGTTCCTCCCAAGGGACACAGCACCAACTTCTGGGCCCTCTGCATAAGCAGTCTCTGTGGGGGCCCCCACCCTTCCTTTCCTGACCCATGTCTCTCTGTAATTTTTTTTGTTTAAAAAGTTTGCTCTCTTTTCCTTTCTTTATTTCTTTCTTTCACTGATGTCCTTTTCTTGGGGAAAGAAATGAGCAGCAGAGACAAATCTTGCACCCTGTTTGACCTGTCATCAACATTTTGAGTGATCTGATCAAGACTGGATAGCGTTAAACACAGGTCTAAACAGCCACCAAGGGCCTCTGAGAGCTTGTACTTTTCTTCTGTTTTTCAATTGATTCTTTCAGTCAATTAATTTATTTGTGGCACTAATTATTTATTAATGTAAAGAATAAATTGCCAATTTTTTTTTTTTTTTTTGAGGCTTTTTTTCGGGCCCTGGGTAATTGGCATAGATCTCAATAATAAGTAGACAGCAGACAAAAGATGCCACCTATTAATTCCCATGGGGTTGCTTGTCTGGTGCATATACCGAAAAAGTATTCTAGCTTTTGGTTCTACTTCTGCAGTCTGTGGCCCACTGACTATTTGAAGTAACGTTTCCCTTGCTGGCACCGCTCACCTCATAGATTTACAATGTGATGACGTAACAGAAAATGCATAATAGAAAGAGTCATAATTGACCTTGTTTGCAGTTTGAGGTGTTCTGTCAACCTGGCACAGCGCTACACCGGGGCTAGGGGGCGCTATAACCACGTAACAAATCTGGGTAGCTGCAGTTCAGGCCCTTCAGATGTCCTTTGGAATAATCACAGGAAAAATAAGTCCTAACTGCAAAGCAATAAACAATTATTAATGTGTAGTTTAAATGTTCTAAACATAAAAATAAAAAGTTATAAACACATTTTCTTTGTTGCATCTGACCATTTTGTTTCCATATTACGTCTTAAAAGTTCATAAACACTGAAATCGGAGCGACTTCCCAATTGGAAATCCAAATTTCGAAATTTTCAAAGACCACTTGAATTCACCACTTATCATCTCATGCCCATTGCGTGTATGCAGCATGGACCGTTTTCTGACCAAAGTCAAGGCAGAAAATGAAAATCAAGACCCAGATTTTATCTCTGAGGCAGCCAATGAGAATGAGAATGACTCAGACTTTTTGGAAAAAAGAAAAAAGAAAAGTTGAGCAACAGCATCAGCACCCCACGAATTGGTCTAATCCCTCCTTAGCACTGTTAATGAAAAAACCCTGGAGCCGTGCCTGCTGTCAACGGTTTTACAGACATCTCTTTCATAATGGTTATCTATGGGGAAAGTGCTGTCTAGCCTGCAGGGGATTTTTTGCTGCATTGCCGCAAGTGACCACTGGGAAATATTTATTTATTTATTTATTTGACCTTTATTTACCCACATTGGTCCCATTGAGATTAAGAATCTCTTTTCCAAGGGAGACCTGACTACGACAGTCAGCAGTGAGAACACAAAGTTTCAGACAGAGACACAAGGGAGACAAAATACAATTCACAAGCACTAAAATTTGCATTAAAATAAAATTATCTATGAGGCAAAAGAGAGTTCTCTGGGAAACTGTTGTACAACAAGACAGACTAAAAATATCACCATCCTATAGAATCTGCTTCTCAGTCTTTCATTTTAGATGTAAAAACATTTAAGAGCAGCAGCTCCCTGAGTATCAAGTGATACTGCAACAAATTCCAGGCTGAGGGTGCAATCTGCTGCAAAGGAGAGAAGCTTTCCTGGGGTAGTCCCCCCACTACAACACCCCTGATTATTCTCCCACACCTGTTATGGCTATATTAATAACTGGTCCAATCCAATGCTGAACACTGGGTGTCACTGTTGCCACACTTATAGCCACAGCTCGACATGAGCTCCTGTTCAACAGGTTGAATGAACTTTTCAGTTTGCCATTTTTCCATCTTTCATCTGATTTATGTTCTTTTTCTTGTCAATACAAGTCGAGGTGAAGTAGCAGAGTCTGGATGTTATCAGCTGAAACAGATATTGGCATCTGAATAATAAGAAACCAAATTATAGCTTGGAGCCAAGCAGCCCAGAATCATTATCACCATGGCAACATGACTGTGGAAGCAGGTGATGGTACCCAGTTCAACTTCGCTTGTCCCTACGGGTGAAAGTGGAGTCTCCTTAACAAGCAGACATACCTTCGAGTAAGACAATTTAAGAAAAAAAAAAAAAAAAAGGTAGAAAAGTAGAAAATGTGACTTGCATGGAGCATGCGCGGTCAGACGACTTCCTAAGCATTTTAATAGCCTCCCGTAGAATATAATTAGCCAAAAGTGTGTCATTGTTTCCGGAACTGCCGCTTCTTAGGTCAAACTAGGTCCATTATTAGCCTAAATCACATTTCTATATAACTCTTTTTTCCAGCATGTCCGGGTCTGTTAGGATCCTATAGCTGACGTCACAGACCTGTAGCTGGTATAAAAAGCTCGCTCTGATGCAGCGTCCACATTAGAGAGAAGCAGCGTCTGTGTGCAGCCTCCTCCACTTGGCCAAATTACCGCAAAAAAGAAGAAAATGTCCAAAATGACGATCGGTCAACTCGGAGTGATTGTGTTCGTCATATGTTTATCAACACAGGTATGCTGATATATATACTTATTATCTGCATTTTTGATTTAATTCATTGGGCAGGGGGTTGGATTTATTGTAGGGTTTTATCCTTATTTATTACGCATGGAAATTAGCTGTGCTCAAGGGTTATTTGACTTTAATGATGTTTCTGTGGGGTTTACTCTCTAATAATGGGCGGGTGTGATGGTCTGGATTACAGCAGGCTAGACTTGAGGCTCTCTTGGGAAATTAATTTGATTCTGCATTCTTGTCTGTCGATTTATAAATTGGTTTGTGTCTTTATTAATTAAACTTCATTCCCAGTCATGATATATCTTTAGCTCTTGATTAGTGTGCACTCAAGTGAATTTAATGATTCAGATGCAGTGTATTATGTACCTGTACAAAGGCAGGGAGGGAATCTAAAGTTTCTTTTCGGTGTGTGTGCTAAAAGAAACCTGATACGCACACGCAGAAACTTGGGTCTCTCTCATCTTTTTTTATTGCTTTTTCTTTGCTGTTAGAAATTGTATAACGTTAACTAGAATTAGCAGTCAGAAATAACTGTGATAATGGTTTAAAACTTGGTTAAGACTGACAATTTAATCGGTTTTCAGTGTTTCGGAACACTTTGGTCTTTGTTCATTATCTCAATATGCCTTGTTAAGCTTGTCCCCTCCTATTAAACTTAAAGTTTTTATTATTAATTCTTTTTTTTTTTTTTTAACTTATCAGGTCTATGTAAAGCATCAGGTATTTATCGTTAGTGTATTTCCTCATATGACTAAACAGTGCCTTATCCAACACATTTAGATTGCCCTGTGGCCCTGGAAAAAACAAAACAAAGCAAAAAAAACTTAAATATTTAAAGTATTTAACACAAACAAGAACAAGAGCAAACGAGAAATCAACACAAATAAACAACTTAGCTACAGCAAACAATAAATATAGATAACAGGTAACTAGAAACAGAGTGTGAGCATTAGATCTTTGGCTCATTTTTCCCTTATGTTTGATTTGATTTTTTTCCAATATATTTAACAAATGAATAAA
>NW_024621440.1:0-2102 GCF_008729295.1 Plectropomus leopardus | reverse complement strand
AAGCACGCCAGACTGTTCTGTAACGTTTTGTGTGAGTTTTTGATGATTAGAAAGCAATTGCAGAAAGAACAAAGGAAGAAATAAACCTGCGAACAGAAAGAGCTCATTGCACTGCACTGCAGAAGTTTGGTGTCTGTGCAGCTGCAATTAATTCTGTTCGAAAAGGGCAAGCTGTCCCGGCAGAGTGCTGGTGAAACGCCAGACTGCAAGCTGTTTACTTTATTAAACTCTTGCAGGAACTGCATCAGAACCCGTCTAAGACAATATTTTATCATATCTATAATGAACACAAGACGCAGAAAACGTTCCCCTCCATCTAATCTATTTATCTGTAAATACATCTGTCTCCTTTTGTGGGGCTGCATCATTACCTCTGTGTGAAACACCTGCGTTTTTTTCTCTGTTTAAAGAGTTTAAATGCCACATGTTGACAGCAGAGAGAATAAAGAGGTGTTTACTGCACCTCCTGTAGACACACACTCCATTAGAATAAGAATAGAGCCTGAATAAAGAGACACCAGGCCGAGGATGACATTTCACACTGTCAGTGGACATATAACTCGCTCTCACTGAGTGCGGACTGGAGTATGTAGGTGCACTGACATGAATATGAATGAGAGTTGTGTTTTCTCTCTGTCAGGTCCCCTGGTGCGTCTTGTGGGTGGCAGCAGCAGAAAGGAGGGTCGAGTCGAGGTGTATCTCCATGGTGACTGGGGAAGTATTTGTGATTCGGGCTGGAACGACCTGAATGCAGCCGTGGTGTGCAGACAGCTTGGACACAGGTAACTATTTATATGCATGAAAGAAAAAAAGAAAGAAAGAGAGAGTAACTTTTTTCAATTTTCAATGCACCGAAACTCAAATTTTTCCTCCCCCACAGCGGTGGAGCGGTAGCAGCCGGAGGGTTCGGTCAGGGAAAAGGGCCCATCCACCTGGACCAGGTGAGGTGCACAGGAAAAGAGGAGTTCCTCGGAGAGTGTCCCTCTCTCGGCCAGAGCATACAAGGCTGTAGACGCCGGGTGGATGCAGGGGTGAGATGTGACGTCACACCGAAGAAGTCAGAGATACAGGCCAAGCCTCAAGAGCTGAGCTGCGGGCTGAGAAAGCTGGTGGAGGAAGAGAGCAAGAGGAGAACGCAAGGGGAGGAAAACATGCTCAGGTAGGAATAAAGCCCCAGTACAAGCTACAAGTCTATAAGACACAGGTTTCTGGTGTTCAGGTGTTTTCAGGTGTTTTTGGGACAGGTCATTTTTGACAGTTTTGCCATACTATAGCCTTGCTTTTCGGTCATTTTTTCAACATTCTATATATTAGTGTTTTGCGCCATTTTTGCAACATTCTATCCCATGGCTTGTCTTAGCAGGCTATTTTATGCAAATGTCGTGTGTTTTCAGGTCTTTTTACCTTCCTATAGCCTTGTCTTTTCGGCCGTTTTTTTCAGTATGCTAAATCATGGTGTTTTGGATTTTTTTTGTATAATATTCTATGCTATGGCATGTTTCAGGTAGCTGTTTTATGATGTTATGCTGTTTAGATGTGTTTTCAGCTGTTTTTGGGACATGTCCATTTTTCCATTTTTCCATACTATAGCCTTGCCTTTTTTGTCATTTTTTCAACGTTCTATATCTTGGTGTTTTGGGCCATTCTTGCAACTTTAAATGCTATGGCGTGTCTCAACACGCTGTGAGATGATGTTTAGATGTGTTTTCAGCTGTTTTTGGGACATGTCCATTTTGACATTTTTTCCATACTATAGCCTTGCCTTTTTGGTCATTTTTTCAACGTTCTATATTTTGGTGTTTTAGTATTTTGAACAACTTTAAATGCTATGGCGTGTCTCAACACGCTTTTTTATGCTGTTTTGAGGTAGTTTCAGCTGTTTTTGGGACATGTCCATTTTGACATTTTTTCCATACTATAGCCTTGCCTTTTCGGTCATTTTTTCAACGTTCTATATCTTGGTGTTTTAGTATTTTGAACAACTTTAAATGCTATGGCGTGTCTTAACACGCTGTTTTATGCTGTTTTGAGGTACTTTCAGCTGTTTTTGGGACATGTCCATTTTGACATTTTTTCCATACTATAGCCTTGCCTTTTTGGTC
>NW_024621439.1:0-4096 GCF_008729295.1 Plectropomus leopardus | reverse complement strand
TGGCTGCATTACAGTCAAGATGGCAGCAAAGATAACAAAAATTGGAGGGTATCCGTCTTACTTTATTGTGTCATAACAAATTGAGTATTGAATTAATCTGCAGATGCATTTATGCACCACAGAGGCATTAATTAATGTGGGTGGGTTGGACACATTTTACCACATAGTGCATGATTTCCAGCACTGTTTTGATTTTGAAGCATATCTCTAAGAGTATCCTGAAATTAATAATGTATTCAATTAATTGCAATTTATGAAATGCTGCAATATTCATGCACATTTTAAATCCAAACATTAAACAGCTCCAGCCACATTTATTTGCTGAATTGAGGCATTGAAGCTAAATGTTTCTGTATGAGTATTCAGAGTTATTATGTCAAAATTATTTGACTGCTTTTCCTTTTATACGTTGCCACCTTAAGCGTACCGCCTTAAAAGAGCAGAGCCAGGCCGTGTGGATCCGCCTCTTCAGTGCCTGCAGGGGGCGTGAGCTCATGGTGCATGATGAAGGGAGGGTAGTGAGGAGGGGGGGGTTGCTCGTGCCTGTGCATGTGTAGTTATGCAATGACATGGGCTTGTGTTTGTGTGTGTATCAGTGTGTGTGTGTGTGTGTGTGACTGCTTTAATCCTCTTGAGTGGTGTAATGCAGGCAGACAGATTCTCAGGGATAGACGTCGAGGTAGAGACACAAATACATAGAAACCACAGACTGCGTGTGTATACGCTGTAAATACATACGGCCGTACACATACATACATCACACACGCATATCTCGTGGAGAGCCTGTCTGATGTGTTCACTTGCTGCAGCGCTGCACTGTGATTGGTCCTGACACAAGCATGCATGTGTTTGGTTACTGTTTGAGATGAGAGAGCTGCAGGGAGGCAGTGAGACAGGTGTGCGACGGTATGACTGTTGGCCTGCGTGACAGATTGCCAAGTCACACCAACAACAACAACACGCAGGTGGACTGGTTCTGCACATGAAAACATACCTGAGCTCTTGTTTTCGCACCACAATTCAACAGGGTGGTGATTATTTCATGTTTTTTTTCTATGTAGTTGGTACCTCTCATCTCAGTTGTATCAAATATCAACATTCCTGATGGCAAAACTTGAAAATTGAGTGTTTTTCTGGCGTTTATAAACCATGAGCTGACCTGAGTTGTGTTGCTAGTATACAGATGCTATAGGCAGGTGCATGTGGTGAAAGGACGCCTCAGAGCGACTGATGACTGAGGCTCTTTGTCCCTGTCTCTGTGGCTGAGAGCCATGACACAAAGAAGACTCTGTACTGAGGGAATTCATTAACGCTAATTTGGTGCTGGGTAAAAAGTACACAGGCTGAATCTCAGCACAAGAAGTGAGGATAGATTGTATGATGTTTATATTTGCTGTAATGTGTCCTACAACGACACAGTGTGCAATAATCTGCATTATTACATATACTTATAAAAATAGCTGCAATGCTCTTTTAAATAACAATCTGTAGCAAGTTCACATGTGGCACTCACATCTTCAACAATGTAAGACAGTGTTCATTGTGAAATCCAGATAGTTTAAGTAAACGATGGAAACCCATTTACACCAAGAGAATAATTCTTTCATTAGTCTCAATTTCAGTTTTTCACAGCCTGTCATCTTTGTCTGCCAGGGAAATAGATACTCGAGAAGAAATACTAAAAATATGTACGAGGCTGAGTCAAACGAAGTCCGCTGAAGTCCAGTTTATTTGAATTTGTAGCTCATACTTTTGACGTACTATGAGTTTATTTAGTCTGTCACAACAAAGTTTTTTTTTCTTCTCTGCAGGAATGGGCTTCATTATAAACATTAAGGCAGGCTATGGAAACCCATTTAATTACATCAAAGAAGTACATGAGTGTCTTCACAAAATAAGATGAGAAAATGAGACTAATACAAGAGTGTCTGTTTGGATAATTTCTCTTCATTTCTCTCTTGTTTAAAGCTGAATGTGCCAAACCAGTATGCTACTGACAAGTCTAGATAAAACCTAATACTAGCTATAGCTTGTGCACATTTACTAAATTTAACATAGCTGAACCTATGCATTTGCATAAAAGATATTTAGCCACACTTCTGCCAAATGAAGTGGAAGAACTCCTAATCCGGTCACCTTTAAAAGGTACTTTACCCCCTAAATGACCATTTGTACATCAATTACTCAACCTGTGTTACATAGATGTCATAAAGAAGAATTTTGGTTTTCATGCATGCCTATACAGTGAATGAAGAATCCAAAAACAGAGAAAATTCATTGTGAATTAAAGCCATAGAGACCCACATTTAACAAACAGCAAAACTATAACAGAACATTTTTTCCCCACAAACCCTCACACAACTCCTACAGTATAATCCAAGTCTCATTTGTCCTATTGTATGCTCAGTTAACGTGCATTTTCACTAAAGTCTAGATTGTTTTTTTTAAGGGTTTGGTTATGCAAGTTTTTTATTGGTATTTATTAGATATTTAACATTTTGATTAGCACTGGGGCACTTTTATCATTTCATCTCTTGTCTTCTTGTCATGTATTATCTGGTATGTTGTCTGTGATGTCTGAAACAGTGTCAATAGATGCCTTTTACTTTCTACTGCAAACCAAATCTACCTCCAGGTAGAAATAAAGAGACCTAGACCTGAACACCTTACAATTTAAAACAGCATAAACAGGGCATGTGCACAGACAGTTCATGTGGCAGTGTTTGAAATAGCAATGCGTTGGCTGAAATGTGTGAAGTACTGAGGAGTGATGTTTTGATATGGTTTTGCTGTATTTAAAATGCCGATCCCTTCCGATTCGTCAAGACTTTTCTCTGTTTTTGGATTATTTCCTCACCGTTTTATTCCAAAATTCAACGTTATACAGGGTGAGAGATTTGGACACAAAAGGTCATTTGAGGGACGAAATATTCCTTTAAGAAGCTCTTAATTTAAAGCAATAGTCTGACATTTCAGGGAAATATGCTTTGCAATGGCAGGCTCAAACGATTGATACCGCTCACATATCTGCATGTTAAATGTGAAGCTACAGTCAGCAGCTGGTTAGCATAGCTTAGGACAAACAAGGCAGATTTGAGCATGGTATCAATCCTCTCATCGTAATCTCTGCAAGATTGTTTTCACTTTGAAGCGTATGACCATGCTGAATTTTTGTGACCCTCTGCCTTGAGCCTCAGTGGGTATAGAGCAGCTTTGCTACAACTTCTGAGACAAATTTTCCTGTAAAACCTTGGTGACACAAATCTAATTTCCATGGTTTCAGTGTTTACTCTGTGGGGTTTCAAAAGTCACACAAGACAAAGAGAAGAGTAAAAGTTTTTGGTTGCAGGTTGAAAATCTATCAGAGCAGACATGAGGGTGTTGTCCGTACCTCCCAGAAGCTGTCCATAGTGTCGTCACTTCCCGCACATTCATCGTAGGAGCCAGACATTTTCCTGGATGTGGCAAATCACTCTAATGACTAAACCTGTTCTCTGCAGCAGAGCTGGGTTCCTCATGCACTGAAAGACAAAAGGAGAACAATGTGACTAAAAATTACACAAATACAGGGACAAAGAAGTACAATGGATGTGCACAAGCAGACATCAGAAGGCCAAACACTGAAAAGCAACTTAGCAATTTTTCCCTGGCAACTGGAGGAAACCTTTCAGTGTTCAGTGGGCTTTTATTTGAGACGTTTATAATAATGAGATAAAAATAGTCTTCTTCACCATGCATACAGCGCCGTGCCCTGAGGAGTGAAACGGGGCATCTTATATTGGCGTGTCCTAGAAAAAATACCAGAGAGAGTGGAGCATCACGGCCATCACACAGCTCTGACCCTGAATCCTTGCACCGTGCAAATACTCATTCATCTGACACATTACATCTGAGAAAGATAAAAACACACGTATGCTACACATACTACACTGTGTGTAGCAGCCCTGAGTGCACCTTGGGTGTAAAAATAGAATCTTGCAATTGCCACTACTATTTCTATTACTACTTATATTACCATTGTCAATATATCCAGCCAGATCTGTCCTTCCTGGCTGCATTACAGTCAAGATGGCAGCAAAGATAACAAAAATTGGAG
>NW_024621438.1:0-2405 GCF_008729295.1 Plectropomus leopardus | reverse complement strand
GGGCATTTTTCACTATTTTCTGGTATTTAACAGACATACAAATTTGGTTAATCAAAAAAGAAAAAAATATCAGTCTGTTAATGGATAATGAAAAAAATTCTTGGTAGCAGCCATAGTCTGTTGTTTTTCAGACCAACATATCCATTGTGCTATGCCTCTAGTACCCCTGAAAAAACAAAACAAACAAGAAAAAATAGTCCCAAGGCTGAAAATAACCCAAATGCATTAACAGTTTCAGTGCAAAAATAGGCATGTTATGTTTCTATTTGTCTTTTTGCCTCCATTTGCGCTCTACTTTTGCATTAGTAGCCAAATAAACACTTAAATGACCTAAATGTTCTTAGAAGCTACCAGCCACCAGAATTGTCAGTTTCATTGAAAACATGTTAATGTATTTGTCTGTTAATCCTTGTTCTTATTGCACACAGCTAAACTCTGATCCATCAGCTGCATTTCTAAAAATCTTTCCTGAAAACAGTGTGTGTACACTTATGTGTGTTTCGCCGCTTGTTTGTGTTATTGCCTGGGGATTAAACCAGTCTGCTAATCTATCAACATATGGCTGGTCGTAAAAACGTGATATTTAGACTGTGTGCACATAGAGGGGCTAACTGTGCAAACAAACACATATCATGAGCATGTTTTCTTGCTTTAACATGCAAAACATTATTATTATTATTATCCCCAATAATATTCAACATACAACTATCAAACCATTCATTACATCGCTCATAGCAAACTCGGTGAGAAGGAAACATACATAATAAACATCAGATTAACAACAATTATTAAGGGGTGCAACTTCACAAGATAAGATAGGCACAGTCTACCAGACATTAAAATACAATAAATATAGTTACTTTAATATCATCTTTGATATTTAAAAAAAAAAAACAACGACGTTTTTTACCATTTTTCTCAGCAGCTAAATTCTGGCAACATTTTTTTTCCCACGAGTTGCATCTGTTTAAGTTAAAACTGATCTGGCGCCCTTTTTCTGATATAAAGTGGTATCAACAGTGACTGTGTGCTCTTACCTTTAGTAGCCAGTCTCAGACACTGTGTCTTAGTTTCCTAAAGAAAAAAGAGACAATACAAGCAAAACCTGAGTTCCACAAACAGTATATAATAGATTATACTTAATGTTAGCAATGTACAGACAATATTTACAGTATAAGGAAAAAAAAGTTGGGCATATTTGTAGTTTAAAGAACTCTCAAAAGTCCTAACTGCTTATAGGTAGAAACTGTACTTAATGTTTCAGCAGCGTCTTTTTGAATGTGTACATATAAGTATATTTAGCAGCTAGGTGTGAGTTCGCTGTGTGTTGAATGTGTCTTCAAATGAATAAATATTTATTTACCCTCTCCGTGCTGCTAACAGCTTGGAGGTAGATGTTGTAGTTCTTTCTCGGGGCCAGCGGAGGATTCCAGAAACCCTGTGGATTAAAAGAAATGGATTATCAACTTCACAACTGTCAGACACTTATTTCAGTTACTTTCTTACGCTTTCTTGCAGTGAGTTAGATGTGAAGATTAACACCGCTCTCATGTCTGTATCTTAATTATGAACATACAGCAAGCAGCTGGCAAACTTACAAAGCGGTGGTGGCACCAGCACCAGTAAAGCTCACAAATTAGCACATTATATCTTAAATGTTTAACACTTACAATAATAAAATACTAAAAAAAAAAACCTTAATTTGCTGTTTCTTATCTCACTCTCTGCCAGAAATCAAACAAGCGCTACAACTATTCTTTAAAAGACATGAATTCAATCTGATGAAAATATACACCTAGACCATGAGAGACATCTTTTTTTTTTTTTGTTTTCTCATTCATGTGTACATTTTTGCATGTTCTAATGAACTACTGCACTTGCTTAAATTAAGAAAGTCCCTTTCATATAGCACATCATAAATGTGTGAGACTTTCATGTAGACCAGGATCTTGATCCAAAAATTAGCATTACTAAACAGTTGGATTTTGCAGCCTTGGTGGACAAACACTGTGTGCTCTCAAGTGCATTAAGTTGTACGTTATCCATGGTTAAGGATAAAAACCCTAAGAACCCATGTCAGACATAATTTTCCGCTTTGTCTATTGCACATCTTTAATCTTCTGCATTTTTAATTTTAATCTGATATCTATTTGATTCATCTTTTCAATTCACTACATATAGAATATGTTGCTTGGGAAAAAAGGCTTGCCTGATATGTCTTGTTGTCTCCAACAGTGAAGGGGAGCGGCTCTGGCAGGTTGCTGGGGGACAGCTGGGCAGCATAATAATATGGAGATCCACCACTAGATGCACTGTGGTAGGAAACTGGGACCTGGAAAACGAAATGTATTTATATTAAAGTAATATGTCTATAAATTTGTTTTACAAGTACAATGTAAGTCAGA
>NW_024621437.1:0-4137 GCF_008729295.1 Plectropomus leopardus | reverse complement strand
TAGGTTCTGTGTTTTTGGGATGGGAGGGGAGGGGGGGTATCCATGGCAACAGAGAAGCAATTTAGAATCATTTGCTATTTAAAAACTCTGAGGTTTTTGGGCAATAGCAGAGAGCGCAGATGAGGGCTTTTGGATTAGATCATTTCATCTTTAAAGTATTAGATGTTTGCCACATGTACTGTACGCAGAGTCTGCGGCCTGCGAAATATCCTCAAATGCAGATTCTTCTTAGACGGATGCGTGCCTGTTCCAATTTTAGCGGACTAGATGTTTTATTGATTCCGCCTTTATTCATTCCTCCTGGTATCGATGTTCCTCTGCATTCACTAAAGCTGCTCTCCAGCTATAAAAATACATGTGCTGCTCATAATTATCAGGAAACCTTGAGCCAGTATTCATACACAGAATTATAATAGAATAGAGTTCAGATTTGGGGAGAGTTTTTTAAATTTTATTCTGCTGGATGCTCAGTATCTTGCACTCGTCAGCATCTCTCTGCATTGTCCTTGCTGTATTGCAGATACATCAAATGTGGCGCATTACACTTTAGCTTAATACTGTAGCTCAAACACAGATTTCAATTACTCCGGTGTCTTGTTCTAAAGCAGAGGGATTACAATAAGAGGTGGTGGTGGGCAGGGAGTATCACCTCCACCTGCTTTTTATTCCCAAACATGAGAGAGCCAAAGAGAGAAACAGATTTTAATGAGCAAGCAGAAATGATACAATAGTGTGAAGTCAGGTAACGTGGGACATCAGGTAAAGTGGGACAAATACCACTGGTTCTAGCTGCTTAAAATAAGGCTAAATATATTCTACTTTTTATGTAGCTTTGCACACATTTTTACTGATTTATGGAGCTGTTTGTGTGATTTTATGCAAGTCTGATGGGTCACTGAACATGTTATTGCATTGTAATTGCAAATGGGCCTAGCATGAAACAATCATTTTTTTGGAAAGTACGGGCGTAAAGTACGAGTATGAGTGTAAACTTAATGCATTCAGATAAAACTGAACAAAAAATTTAGGTAAAATTGGGCATTTTTTCTTCAGTGAAACATGCATGTTTTTAAGCTACCAGGTGCCATAAATTCATGATTTATGTTATTGTATGCCAACCTGTCATATCATAGGTATTTTTTAGCATTTTTGTCACTTAAAAAATATTAAAGACGATGCAGTGAGTCCACGACAGCCACAGTAGAGAACCCTAAAACCTGGAAAACCTCTGGTTCCCTTGTATTAAAGTCAAGGTTTTTTTAAGTGGGTTTTTGGTGAGAATGCTAAAATAGACATAACCCTACTCGCAGCTTTTAAGCTTTTGTGTGTCTTGGTTGCTAACAAGTGGCTTAACAAGACTACAGAACATTATCACGCTGAACCACGCTGATCACAGCTTTACAGCCTTGCAGCTCCTTCTACGAATTTGGACAATATTCTTGCAACTGCTGGTTTTGGAAAAAACTATTGAATCCTTGAAAATAAAAATTAGTGTTAGGGAAAATATTTTAAAGTACTTGAATTTGACTCGCCTTGTCTCTGTAAACTCTGTTTCATGATTTAGTGACTGAACTGATTAATGGGTTTAACAATTTAAAAAACAAACATGATTGTCCCATTTTATCTTATTAGATGTCACATTTTACCTCAACATGACCTCGGAGTGAGGTCAGGAATCTTGATGTATTTGAAGGTTCAAAGTTTCTAAATTATTTATGTATCATCATATTTTCTAGAGCAGAGGACCATAACAAGTTCTGAAAGTAACATTTAAGGTAGTATTCACAGTTTTAGGTAGTTCTCTTCATAATCCACTAAAAAGTGCCCCATTTTACCTGACTTCACCCTATTAAGAAATAATGTAGGAGAGAACTTCCACTATGACAACATGATTGTATAATATCTGCCAGCATTCCTCAACACTATAAACAATGTCTCAACATGTTGTCTACATCAAAAGCCGCATTCCTTGTACATGCATGACTCTGACGCTGAGATTCAGTGGGAATGCAGCCAAAGAGCTGCATGTTCTTTACACTAAAATAGCAGGCAGCTATTTTAACCTCTGAGAGCTTTCCTGAAGAACAAAATGCTTCATTGAGCATTCACTGATAAAACCTCGTTTTTTTTTTTTGTTTTTTTTTTGCAGCGATGTAACAAATCACAGTATCGGATGATTTCTTTATGTGTGGAATTTAATCAAAAGGTCCAAGGTTTCTTTCCCTGGTGGCAATGAGAAATCACAAATTACGCCACTGACGTGTGACAGGCAATCGACTGTATGAGAATCTATTCAAGTCTACTGAGATTAATAACTAGTTCAGTGTAGCAAATTAAATTAATGACATTCTCACAGAGATTTCGGCCCACTGACGGGCAGCAAGAGGGAACATATGCTGTATATTTTTGGATATTAATTCTTGAGTGTGTCTTTATGCGGAGAAGAGCCCACATTTATTTTAAACAGTTAGCACTCTTGGCTCACACCTGCTATGGCGAGCATTTACAGCGAGCTGCTGCGGCAGCAGCTAATGAGAGCAAACCCCGGGGGAACAGTAGAGGTCATTTTAAATCTGGTATTTTCAGACTTGACAAAGGACTTAAGTTTTTCATACATTCCTGCGCTGCCCTCCTGTTTTAACTGCATGAATGAGGGTCACCTCAAGTGGTTTGGCTTCGAGACAAAAGAGGGGCTTTGAGGCACGAATCCAAAGCAGAGGGAGCAGCTACAATGTGTGTTTATCCCTCTGCTGGCATCTTGTCTCCCTCTTTCTCTGCAGCAGTTATTGTTTTGTGATGATGCTTAAATCATTGCATTTAGATTTTATCGCTTTTATTTCATTCTCTTTTCCTCGCATGCTTGTAAGTCATTTTCCTTCCTTTGAATCTCTCTACAGCCCCCAGGGTTTGTCCACCAGCTCCTCAAATAGTTTCCTCTTTTTTTTAACACTCCAAGCAGCTCTTGTGATCTTAACACAACACCAGTTAAAATTAATTTCAGCACGGATGGGAGGGAAATTGTTGAAATGGAACAGCCCGCAGGCTTTTTCCACTTATTTGGTGACTTAGGCATTTCTTGGATTCTCACACGCTGCTTGTTCCTGTAACACAAAACTCAGATGAGAGCAGCACATTGCTGGTAAAGTCACCTTGTTTTTGCCAAGTTGTGTTTTTTTGGGGGGAGGTGCTTCGTGTGCAATCCATTATTTCAAAGACATGCTTAGTTGACAGTTGTGGTTTAATGTTGTGCTTTACACTGCTATTGATCTCACACAGATATAATGCATTATATATAAATATAAAGAAGCAATAATTTTTAACTTAATTACATTGTCTGTGTGCTTATTTAATGTTTAATCTCTTCACTGCATATTTTACTTGCTTGTTATCAACACGGAAAATGGCTGCTTAAACAAAAGCCTCGTGATAAATTGGCATGAGAGGAAGTTAAGTATTTATTGACCTCATAAAAATGTTGCCTCTCCTGCTTTAATGAAATTCCTTCCTGGAATCTGTCAGTGCAGCACACGCCCTCCAGTGGCTGTAATCACTAACTGCACCTGGCTCTCTTTCAACTGATGCAGTGGCTGCCAAGCTCAACCCTTCCCCTTCCTTGGAGGAAATTGCTACTTATATAAGTGGTATTGTATTATGGGTGCTATATTACATGATCATGACTAAGTTATATATACACGACTTGAAATTACTCCAGTTCACACTGAGGACTCTATTATGATTTTCTTTTTTTTTTTAAACACAAGCTAAAAATAGAAATACAGGCCCTGCAGCCTGAATATTCTCTGCTTATTCAGCCATTTCTTTAAATTTACATAAAACTGTAAACGCTCTTTGAATTGAAAGTCCTACTTAAAAACAGAATTTTTTTTTATAGGCTACAGGTTTGGTTAACCCTTTGAAACATGTGCAGATTGGCTAGATTTCTGTAAAAACATGGGAAAAAGTCAATGAGGAGAAGACATTACCAAAAATTAGCAAGGAATTTGTAAAAAGTACAAGAAAATCATATAAAATATTAGAAATTTTTTTTAAATGACACTAAACAAAACACAAAGCAGTAAATGACATAAAAAATTATAACAATTATGTAACATAATAGCGTATATGTAATAATAATAA
>NW_024621436.1:0-3614 GCF_008729295.1 Plectropomus leopardus | reverse complement strand
GATTGCACAATAAGACGCGTGAAAGTGCTGAACCCGTCTTCCTGAGGAGTGGTGGGGACGAGGCTGAACATGCAGAGCAAAATGTGACAACACACACACACACACACACACACGCACACACAAACACAGGAGAAGAGCCTGAAGAGAAAGAGAAAAAGAGCTCGAACTTTACTCCTCTACTGCGTGTTTTTGTTTACACTTACTCTAGGATTTTATATTAACCCTTAAGGCCTCTCCGTTAATACGCCACAAATTCAAAGACCTCTTTTTTTTGTTTTGGCTCTGCTTTATTTTCCTTGTTTGTTTACTTTTTGTTTTATTATGTTTTATTAACCATGGCTTACATTTATTATGACTTCTGATTTGTCATATTTGTATATCCTTTGGGCTCTTTTCCTGTAAACAGCTTTAAAAAAGACAAAAAATATGATAAGTATGTAAATAGGTTGTGAGCATCTATGTGTTGTATGTGTTATCTTTACGTTGAATTAATAAACAGTTCCAAAAAAACAAACAAAAAAACCTTCAGGGCCTGCTTTAATATAATACACTTGCATCACTCTGTGCACAAAATGCACATTAAAAAAAAAAAATCAAGCTTCAAAAAATATTATACATTAATATGATTTTTTACTGTCATTGAGTTCATATTTTTAACCAACATCAGTCCTAATCATAATTATCAAATATTCATTAATTTTCAGAGTTTTGACCTTTTAAATGCCAGATTTTTGTCATGATTCCACCATTTTTTTAGATTTAAAAATATATATAAATATTTTTAATATACTACATGCACTTGTTTAGAGATTTAGATTTTTATCTTTTTTTTGTATCACAGCCTGAGATTTGTCAGTGATTTGCAGCAACACTGACTGTGACAGGTCACCTGGTGGAAATAGCCTTTATTTTCTCCACATGCCATTTTACATGTGGTAAAAATCAGGTGGAAAATAGTAAAAGTGACAAATTCCAAGTCAAAAGCCCAAAATGACACCCAGAAATAATACAGTACATGTTTTTATGCTTTGATGGATGTGGGATCGTAAAAAGGTTTGAATGGGTTTCAGTGGTGCATTTTTTGACCTTAACAGCATGAATGTAACTTTTTAGTTTCCAAATTGTATTTAGACTTATTGTAGGAGCTGAGCAGGAAATTTAAAGATTAAACAAAAATACGCAGTCTTGCAAGAATGTATGCCATGTGCATGAACACAGCCAAAATTATGAAAAAAAGAATGAAAAGTGCATAAAATGCACCAAATAGTCCCTAAGGGTTAATATATTATTGTTATTTTATTGAAGCAGAACGCACATATTTTAAATATTTTAAATATTTACAGACTAATGCTATTTTTTTCAAATCTATTTTTATTACTTTATCTCTTTTTTATATATTTATTTGTTTTTACATACTTTGTGCTGGTACTTTACTTTTTTTTTTTTTAAACTTCCGTAATAATATTCTATGTTTGGCATCAGAGCAACTGTAATGAACCACAATTTCCCCGCAGGGATTAATAAAGTATTTCTGATTCTGATACTTGTTTCTTTATTGACCCTCAACAAACTTACACACACACACACACACACACACACACACACACAGTCTACAGACCCACACATAACAAAACATACAGCTGGAGTTCATCTCCTCACCGCTCACACTGTGCCTTTATATCCTTTTTTCTTTGTGTCTTTTATTTTTAAAAATCAATAACTACGATTTTGTATTAACATATTATTGTCAATTATTACTTTATTGAGACTAAACAAACTTAGCCCACAGAAGATCTATAACACACACACAAACACACACTCTCTAACTGCACACACACGTTTTTGCCTTTTTTTTCAATTGATATTTATGATTTTGTATTAATATATTGTTGTTAGCTGTTTCTGTATTGACCCTAAACAAACTTAAATGCATACACACATGCAAAACACGTTTATAGTTAAACATATACTATACAGGTTATATGTACGTAGATGTGCGTACTGCTGCACGTCTTTAAGATGTCACATTTTCCTTGATTTTAATATACTCTATTTTTATGCTTACTTATTAATAATGTCAGTGGGTTATATTTTATTTTCCATTTCATGTTATTCTGTGCTCAAGATTTTTATCCTTATTTTATCTAACTTTTACTAGTGTTATCAAGTGTATTTTTTATCCATTTCTTTGATTTTTTTAATTTTTTAACATGCAGGTTTTATTCCGTCTTTTATGTGTTTTGATGTGAAGCACTCTTTATTATTATTTTATGATTTTATTTTGTTTACTCATTTAATCGCCTATTTTCATTCTAATGACTATAGTTGTTATTTATGTGGTTGGTTAATTTCAGTTGCTGTCTTTTTTGTAGTTGAGCTTTGGCAGCACGTGTCAAATATGCCAGAGAGAGAGATAGAGGAAGAGGAGGGAGGGAGAGGAGGGGGGTTGTGTCAAACCTGCACCATGACGAAATGAAACGTAACTCAGAGCTGGAAAATGACCAACTAGCGGTCTGTCGTTTATGAAGCTGTTGGAAGACACGCATGAGGACAGACAGAGACAGAGAGAGACAGAGAGAGGTGGACACTGCGTAAATTAATTTGTGCACAACACAACCGCGGCTGTTTGCACCACAGCAACACTCCCTGATAACGCTGAAAAATAAAAAATGTAAATCTGGCTCTGGGTGGTGCATGGTGCAATCTCAGGCCTGGTACTTTTTTTTTTTTTTTGACTCTGTCAGTATTTATAAACGCACCCAGGAGGCGCGGCAGGTTTCTTGCTCCCCCCCAACACACACTCACAGCATTCCGGAGCACGACGTGCAGACGAAGCTGCCCACCGTGATGTCGGTGTAAGTCACCCCGGGCTGGTTGCACTCGAAGCAGTGTTTGTTTACTCCAGACTGGGCCAGCTCGCGGACCTTGCGGGCGCAGATCTCCTGGTTGTCCCGGTGCTTTCGGTTCGACATGTTTTTTTGTTTTTGTTCCTTCCTCCGGTGCCTGGCGCACGGGCTCGGTGTGAAGCCGGTGACCCTCCTCCCTCCGGATTTACTCCATGGAGCACTTCACGCCCGCATTGTGGAAACGCTTTTTATGCGGCTTCACCCCAAACGCAGGGCTGCACAGAGGAGAGAGGCGCGTCAAATGCACGCACGCAGAGACGCGCACACGTCGGAAATACTGCAGATTTCCTTCAGAATAAGAGTTAAGAACAGGTGGCGCTTTAGGTACCAGTGAGTTTTACTTTGGGGTTGCCTGTTTCTTTAAAAAACAATGTTCCAATATAAGCACTGGTTATCTCATCAAACTGTTTTTAGGTCATGGTAGGTTCTGGTGTTTTCTGTGATGGATTAAGATCGTTCTGATATTAAAAGAAAGAAAAACACACTGAGAATAAAAAGAAAAATGTCACCAATAGTGGAAGAAGTATTCACATCCTTTACTTAAGCAAAAGTAGAAATACCACACTGTCAAAATACTTCACTAGTCATGAAAAAAATCGAAACCTTACTTAAACAATAGTTTTTAATTTAGTAAAAAAAATAAAAATAAAAGTGGTCATTGTGCAATGTTTTCACTATATTCTGATTTTGTTGTATAAATATTACTGC
>NW_024621435.1:0-1770 GCF_008729295.1 Plectropomus leopardus | reverse complement strand
ACATTTTATATATTGTATTTTTATTTTATTTTTTAAATATTTATTCTCGGTCACTCTACACAGACGGCTGTTAACATAAATACGTATTACACTTCACATGTGATCAAAAATTTATATTTAATGTGTGAATTCATAAAAAAGTTTCTCACCACTGACCAAACATCGACTTGTATGTTTTATGTTTCTGCATTTATGACGTCAAGACGGCAACTCGTGTTATAGAATAATATCAATGTTAGTATGCTCGCCTGGCATGGTCTATAGTTAAACCCTTAAAACCTGGATTGACATCAGCTGACTTGTGCTGCTTTCAGACACCCTTTAAAAGCCATTTAACCCTTTAAACCTGAGCTAACTGCTTTGATTTCTTTGAAAAATAGACACGGAAAAAAAGGCTGTGATCAACTTGGGGAAAAAATGTCCAACAAAGTGAAAGAAATTAGTAAATGATCTGAAAATTTAAAAAAACAAAACAGAAAAATGTCCAGAAAACTATATCTATAATTATTACAAGTTTATATTTAACATTATTTTACAGGGGGAAAAGTAATTTAAAAAAATAAATAAATTCAGCACTTTTTTCCATTTTTTTTTTCTTCTTTTGCTTATATTCAGGTAACTTTCTTCTATTTTTTTATTTTATTTTTTGTACTAATTTATTGAAGAAAATTGGCCATGTTTCGGCATATTGCTCATGCCCTTTAAACATCTTTTTGAAAAAAAAAAAGGCTCAAAGTTTGCTTGCTACAGCTAATAGATGCATACACTAAAATGTGAAACTACTAAAAGTAAATAAAAACTACGAAGAGCAAAATAACTAAATATATAATCTTTTTACTCTCACTTGTTGACGCTGTTTCAATGCTTTCTGCCATTTCTGCTGCCCTGAAACATCGAGCAAATGTCCCAATTCATCTGAAACTGAGTCTGATTTTTCTCCGGTTTTGCATTTTGGGAGTGTCCTCGTCCCCGCTGGTACCGGAGGTGTTAGCTGCAGCTTATTTAGGTTGCACAGGGAGTCCGGCTCCTCATTTGTTGTCTGGATAAAAGGCTGTTGTTATTTTTGTGGTTTTATTGGACTCAGTATTTCTTTGTTCATTGAAAATCTGCAGCCGGTCAGTTCAGCAGAGTCTCATCTGTTTGTTTGGGTTTCTTCGTCTTGCGTTACTTGAAAAACCAGCTGAAGTCTGTCGGTGTGTCCCTCACAAAGACAGACGGCAGATTAACTGCTATCTGTATATCTGTTGTTCTAACCGTGCCGTCCTCGTCCCCGAATCAAACCCCTCAGCCTGGCATCTGACACGGCAGCATGTGACTCAGCACATTGTTGTGTGGTGCGATATGAGAGTATGTGCAGATAACACAGCGATCGGTGGCACCACAGAGGACATGAAAGGAGCTCTGCGTGAGCGACGTCTCCGAGTCGTCTGATCTGATGGTTACCAGAAGGCTGAAGTTTCTCCAGAGGATTAAAAAAAGTCTCTTCAGTGGTGTTTACTTGCATTTCAGCGCGTCTCAGTGGTTTTTGTCAACTGGCGTAACGAATACACAAAGCCAGGCTGCTTTGAATCGGGGGCAGTAAGAGATGTTGATATGAGTTTTTCTTTAGACGCGTATGCTGAACTGTTTCATGTTTTTATCCAAAACTTTTTGATAAACAAGTACAGTTTTGTACCTTTTGATGCACCGTGGCAGTGATACTCAACTTTCAGTCCAGGAGCCAAATCTGGCCCCATAAAGGGTGCTGGGTGGCCCCCCAACCATTTTCCA
>NW_024621434.1:0-1034 GCF_008729295.1 Plectropomus leopardus | reverse complement strand
TTCAGTGAATTAATTTTGGCATTCTTCTTCATAACACAGATGTAAAAAAAAAAGTGTGAAGGCAGTGAAGTACAAGTATTATAAAGCTGTGTAAATGTTATTAATAAGCAATGCCGTCACACGTGTAAAAGCGCGCCGTGTTTGTTGAAAAGGGTCTCCAGATGAATGCATATCTGAATTTGCAGAGTCAGCGCTATTTCCCATTTTTATCGTGGTGAAGGAGGATCTTTAACTGACGGCCACAAGTCGGTCTGAAGTCTTGGAACGAGTTTGCAGTGAGTCTGAATAGACGAAGCGGTGTCAGATCAGGTTGTTCGGTCTGTTTTTCAGTAGTGTGATTTGTAATGACCTCACAGGCTGCAGTGAGCACTTCTTGCTTTGTAATTACTTCTCCTGGACACACACACACTTAATAACACCGAGAGTCGAGTCGTGGATCGACATTCAATCTTCCAGTGTCCAGTTTGTTCTAGTATTTGGATAGCCCCCTCTTGGGTTTCTGATTTATCGCAGTTATCTGGTGGATCCATTGGCTTATCTCAGATGGAGATCTAGTAGACGCTGTGACTTCGGGGTCATGCACAGTGTACGTTACATTGTGGTTTGCTCTATTTGTTGATGCTAATTATTGTGATAATGCACCAAATGGAAAAATGTGTTTTCTGTAGCTTGAAGAGTTTGTTACTCCTGCAATGAAACATATTTTGCAAGCTGCGGTACATTGTTTTTACCGATTGCATCCAGATATCATCCTGTGATGTGTTGGAAAAAATCAAAGTAATACAGATGAATAATACCGAACAGCTAATGAAAAAAAATCATGTTTTATGCAAATATATTCTGAAAAAAACTGTTTTCACAATGTTTTTTACACAACAAGGTGGATATTTTATGCTTGACAAGAAAAGTTTTGAAAGACAAATATTCCAAAATAATGTTTTAAAAGAAAATCAAAACTCACCAGCATTAAATTTGTCTTCCTAAAACTTTTCAATGATGTAATTTCCTCGAAATTATGCCACTTAAAAGAACAG
>NW_024621433.1:0-4631 GCF_008729295.1 Plectropomus leopardus | reverse complement strand
CAAAAGTAGTGTAGACATTTTTAGTAGTAGCACTACATTTTATTATTAATAGTATTGATGTATTCTATTAGTATTTTATTTTATTTTGTTTTATTTTATTTATTTGCTTTTAATTAAAAGCCAGGGGGATTTACAAAAGACAAACGAACAAACATAAAAAGGTAAAAATAAAGCATCTACATTCAATTCAGTCTCAAATTCACACTTTGACCAACTTGATCACAAATAAAGAGAAAAATGAATAAATGAAATGGAACAAGTAGCAAAATTACACTTTTCCTGGTTCAGAAACACATTTATATCTATTTTGACCCTCTTGAGTGCCTCTGATTTCCTCTTACTTTTTATCCCAATTGTGTGTTCACAATGTTTAATAAAAAATACTCACTCAGGAAAAAAGTTTAACTGCAATGAGCCACAACCCCTCATGACTCACTGCCCAATTAATTCACAATTTAAAAGTCATTATACCAAAACACCAGTTTATGTTTATTAATGCTTATCATTTCTTTCCCTGCACGTGTGCACAAGCAGCAAGGGAAACACTGCATCCTGGATGTATCAGCCAACGCTGTGCGCAGACTACAAGCAGCTCAGCTTCATCCCATCGCCATCTTTGTCCGGCCCAAATCACTGGAGAATGTCCTGTATGTACTGCAGAAGCTCTTCACACTTTGAATATGCTGCCCATCATGGAAATATGTGTTCTAATGAAGATTTTGTGTGTGATGTTAACAGAGAGATCAACACTCGCCTGACGGAGGAACAGGCCAGGAAAGGAATGGACCGAGCCCTCAAACTAGAACAAGACTTCATAGAGTGTTTCTCGGGTAAGAGCGCAGATTTTCTGTCTATACGAACATGAGCACACAGACATGATGTGTACACACCGAGCGTGGGATCTCTAAGTAGCAAACATGGCATCATGTGCTGTCTACTTACAAGTGGAATTTGGTTTGGATTACGGCAGCACCAGATGGTAAATGTGAGCTAATACCCCCGTGTTTACATTCTGCTGTATGCTAATCTATTTGATGTGGAGCGGTGATCAAAAGAATCCTACATTTTATGATGACAAGATTTTTGAAACAACAGGTTGTCAATATCTTCAATTCACTGCCGGCGCTCATATGTGCACTTCGGAGGGTGATAATATGTGCATTTCACTTCATTACTTTTTCTCGTTTTTTTAATCCTTTAAAGGGACAGTCCACCCCAAATTCCCAAATACATATTTTCCCTCTTTCCCTCAGTGCTATCTACAGTATAAGTCTAGATTGTTTTGGTGTGAGTTAACGAATGTTAGAGATAAAAGCCATAGAGATGTCTGCCTTTTCTTGAGTGCCATCTAGTTCCATTATAAGCATTGTGGTGCTTAAAGCGCCAAAAAATATTTACGGAATACAACTAACAAAAACTTTATTGTCCACAAATGTGAAAATTTGCCGTCAAGTTTCACCATAAAATACATAAAAGACACACCCGAAGAACATAAAAAGATTAAATAAAAAAGACAGCAATACATTCCATGTAAAAAGAATAAAAATAGGTCTTACAGATATACATTTAAGCAAATATAATTTACAGTAAATAAATATTTGTGTAGAAATATCATGCTGTTTTCATTTAGGAACTTCTGTCTTTTTACCAAACTAGACCCACCAACTGTATCACAGCACATGGAAGTATTCGTCTACTCATGGATGAGAGGCTCATAATTATGACTGCATGAGATGTAAACAATAATGGTGTCTTCCTCGACTGAGCTGTTATGTCAGCTAGCTCAGTGCGAGATGAGTGAGCAGTCCATGCATGCTTCCTTTTGCACGGTGATACAGTTAGCCGATCTAGTTCAGTCGAAAGAAAATAGATCCTACTACAAACTGCTCGCAAGAGGTTTTTAAATGTATTTTGTTAGCGCTTTGAGCACCACGAGCAGAGTGCCATCTAGTTATATTATATGAAAGAGAAGGCAGACATCTTACGATCCGATATCTCCAACATTCTGCAGCTCACACCAAAACAATTTAGATTGATAAATAGCAGAACCTAAGAGGACAAATATGTTTTGTTTGTTTTTTTTTAATTTGGGTTGAGCTGTCCCTTTAATGCCAGTAAATTCCATGATTAAACACACAAAGATGACTTAACATTATGTTCCTGGCAGAGCTGAATGAGTTAAACGAGAGAATGAAAGCCTCGAGGGAGAACTCGAGGCATATTAACATTTAAGGGACACATTTAGGGCAAATCACAGCGGTTGACTGAATAAGGATTTTAGGTCTCCTCACAAATCTGGCGCTGTCTACAATTAATAACAAATCGTGATCAGCTGTCGTTTGTGACATTTTAGAGGCACTGAAAGAATATGTGTGAGACTGAATAAATATGTGGGAGACATTGTAGAAATACACAATGGAAATGTGCATGTTGTTTTTGTGATTTCACACAATGCTGACAATGTACACAGATCATAAAATTGTACTCATAATAGATTATTCCTCTCATTGTCTTGCCAACACATCTGATAAACATCCTTCCTTTGTTCCTGTCTTTCTTTCCTCCCTAATGATTCCATTTTTCCTGCTTCCTACTATCTCTCTTTTCTCTTTCCTTTTTTTCCCTCCATCCCCTCATTGTATCCTCTCCTCCCCTCCCGCATCCCGCTGCAGCTGTCGTGGAAGGGGACAGCTTTGAAGAGGTCTATCACAAAGTAAAGACAGTGATCGAGGAGCAATCAGGGCCTTACATCTGGATCCCCACCCGGGAGAGGCTGTGATGCTGCACCCGCCCCAAACCACCCCCCTTTTCTCACAACCACCGACCGACAACCACCCTTCACCCCTCACGGCCAAGCCAGCCTCGCCTGCCTGTCTGTCCTCCAGCAAAGTCAGTGCTTAGGCAATCACTGAGAATGACACAGAGAGACATACTACGACAAACACAGGAAGTGACACAGTGAGGCAAAGAACGATACCAAAAAAGAGACTCTGAGACAGATGTGAACACAGCGGTGTGTAATTAGACTGAAAGAGACTTGAGAGAAAAGACTTAATCAGTATTCCACTTTAATGAGGCAGGACTGAGCACTGAGGTCCCGTTCACACACAGCATTAAAATGCATCTTGGCGACAAGTGGACAGCTCTAAATACAGCTGCGACTGCACCCAAAACTGGGCACGCAAATGTCCTGAACACAGTTGATTTAGCGCTGCCAAACAACTTAGTGTGTGATGTGTGTTTTCTCTGTTTAGATGAAGTTAAATGTGAAGCGAAATCCGTTCAAGAGTGATTACTGGAGAGATTTTAGATGCATTCTGATGCCAGGTGTGAACCGCAGTCCATCTGGAGCTCAACACAGTCTGGATATATCTGGACACAAGACATTAGGGCTTGAAAAGAGAGTAGAGGGTGACCCAGCAGGGATGGAAACCCGAGGTAGTATTTAGACCACCTCACCCTCCAAACCAGTCTCGAGTCTCACGCCCCATTTTAACACCTCGGCGTGCCTATGTCTGAGGTGGAGGTGCCCGAAAAGACTCTGGCCCCTCTTTTTATATCACCTCCTGGCTTTCTCTCCTCCTCCTCCTCCTGTCAGCTCTGCCTTGTTTCAGGACAGGAAAGGGGGAGACTGAGAACGGGGCGCCCAGATCCTGCTGAGTCCCTCTTGACGAGGAGTCTTTTCTCGGCAAAGAGTCCCTCCTTTTTTCTTGTGAATCTCTTGGTTCTGAGCGTAAACTCAGAAAAACACCTCAGTGGCCAAGACTGACATTTGCTCAATCACCCATGTGAGGCATTATTTAAAGGCAGTTCAAGTAATTATAATGATAAAAACTCATATGCTGAATTTGTGCATGCATCCTCAAAGACAATGGAGACAGGAGACGAAAACAATGGAAAATCAGACTTTAAAAAAAAGAAGAAAATATGATAAAAAGTTAGGTAGAGTGTGTTCTCCTTCTCCACCTCCTTATCGTGGAGGAGTTTTTAAGCATGTCTCATGAAAGAAGAAGAGAAGAGAGACACGGTCATGAGATATGGTCATGAGAGGCCGAACCTGAGCGCAAGTAGACGCTGTGATCTACAGTTTAGCCTCTGCTCTCTTACGCACACACACTCACGCACCCACCCACACACAAACACACCCACACACTCTCACACACGCACACACACACATGTAGAGTCGTAACCTCAGCTGTAACCTAGCACACTCCTCTACAGGGCGACTGGCTGTTCTGACCTGCTAGTCAGAATCCAGGATGAATGTTATCTCTCTAGGCACAAACAGCCGAGCTGTTAGCTTCATCGCACCACAGCCGACTCACCGATCACTCTTCCAAAAAGAAACCCCCCTCAGCCGCAGACGTACACACTGTTTCCAGTGGCCGCAGTAAAAGCCATGGCGTGTGTGTGTGTGTGTGTGTCTGTGTGTGCTTGCATGTATGTGCGCGTGGGTCTCTGTGTGTGTGTGCGCATACGTGCACATCCATGTGTGGAAACTCCGCTGTGTGGGAGGAATGGGTCTTCTTTTATTCTCTCTCTTCCACTTTTTCTCTGCTTCTTTCTCCCTCTTGTGTCCACACAAATTAAAGCTAAGTTTAACAAATAAATGGCCTATATATATATATATA
>NW_024621432.1:0-3501 GCF_008729295.1 Plectropomus leopardus | reverse complement strand
ATATATTTATATACTGTATATACTTGACCGTTGACTACAGACACAAAGAAAGATACAGAGACTTGTAGAGCGAAGCCCGTTTCCACCGGAGCCCTCTGAGCCCAAAGCAGAGACTCTTAAACAAGTCTAGTCATAAAGAGTGCACATCAAATATGACAGCTTGATATTGTTCTAATACAGAACCGTGTTTCCGAGTAAAAGGGAACAGATGCCTCTTGGAGCTTTCAGTCAGGCTATGACCTCTACAGAAAGAGCAGTGTGGGAAAGACGGACAGCACCATAATGTCTGCAAGTGTCCCTCACAGACCAGGAGCACACAGCATGCTTCGTTTTCCAACCAGAGAGTAATACATTGTTCAGTCAAATAGATCATTACATAGAAAAAGCCATGTGCCGCTGCGGTTTTCGGAACCAACAGATGGGACAAAAAGGTTCATTATTCTTATATAACATTGGCTCAGATGTTAAGCACTCTTTTTTTGCAAATGGTAATCACTGAATATAAATGCACAAGCTACAAACGTGTGGTAAATGGATATACCTTCTTTTTTTTAAATATCATATTCAAATATATTGTGGAGCACCAGTAGACACCAATGACAACAGCAACAAAAATACAAAGTGAGGACACATGGCCACACGTTTTTTTTCTTCTTTGTCGATAAGTCACACGTAAAAAAAAAACTCACTTCAATCTGAGGCTGCAAACTGTTACTCATGCTCGAAATGTTCGCAGAGCCCTCAAAAAACAACTCCATGATCGTTGGGTAACGACACAACCTGTTACAATTTCAGTTGCATAGCATGAAATTTCACATGAGGGATTTTCAAAGCTTATTGTTGTGAATGTCGGTGCTGTAAAGCCGAGTGCACTGTTATTCCATGAAACTTGCATTCTCCTTCATCTTGCTGATAGAGACGCACGCGATCACACAGAAAACGTTTTGGTTCAGATGGACTCTTGAAGATAAAATGTTTCACAGAGGCATAATAATTTTTTTGGTGCTTTGACAGTGATATTGTTAGCCCTGTGCTTCATTTTATGCCTTTGTTGTCATGCAAACAATGGAGAGCTGAACAGAAACATGAGACAGAACAGAAACCATCATTTGTGAGGAAGCTGCTCCATGTCAGCTTGGAAAAATACTGGACCAAGCTTGTAGCTACTTGTTGT
The DNA here is from genome assembly GCF_008729295.1 of Plectropomus leopardus. Classification (NCBI taxonomy): domain Eukaryota; kingdom Metazoa; phylum Chordata; class Actinopteri; order Perciformes; family Serranidae; genus Plectropomus; species Plectropomus leopardus. Next base: position 2,327 of record NW_024621432.1, on the reverse strand, counting down.
TTTTTTTTGGGTCTGAATTTCGTATTTAAACTCCAGTTGAAGGACTATTTGCTCTTCTATGTGATGGAAAATTTGGACAGCCCCGTGGGGTTTATCAAATCAAAACCAGTTGGATCAAAGATGTGTGGTTTTTCAGGCGATTTTTCTGGGTCTTAAAACTTAGGATCAATATTTTTTATCTCTGTTTAAAGGTGCAGTGTGTTGGATTCAGGATATATCTTGGCAGAAATGGATTTTAATAGGAATGTTTTCTTTAATGTAATATCACCTAAAAAATAAGAATTGCTGTGTTTTCGTTACCTCAGAATGAGCCGGTTATGTCTACATACAGAGTGGGTCCTCATCTATGGAGAACGCCATGTTGCAATGCCATGTTTCTACAGTGGCCCAGGAAGGACAAACCAAACACTGGCTCTAGATAGGGCCATTTGCGTTTTTGTACACTGATTGACACAGAAGAACACTGATTGTTAACGTTGACCTGCTTTATTCAGTGTTATGTCCAATTAAAATCACCAGATCTATTTGTTCTGCAGAAGAAGAGACCGCTGCGGATAATTTGGCTCCAGGTGACAACCTACTGTATGTCTGCATCTTAAGTTATTGAAAAAGAAAAAGGTGAGCACGATGCCGCGATAGCAGATGCTGGGTCAGCGGCCTACCTGCATTATGCCATACAGCTTTATTCACCGATTTTACCACTTTTAATCACCTGGTCTGTTTGTTTTGGTGAGGAATTTACCTCTACAGATAATTCTGCTCCCGGTAGAAACCTACTTAACAATGAAGGATTTCTAACCAGGAGAAGTTTCAGCTGATTACAGTCGGCAATATTCACTTTTTACAAGATTGTATCACTACACTGTGTGGATTTTTTAAAATTATGAATTGTTATTGCAAATGCAAATTAAAGTTTGATTAACATACTAGAGTAACAACTAGAATTTACTGCAAAATGATTTAAGTGAGAAACTTTATCTTTGAAATTTTATAGATAAACAGATGTTGACAGAGTTGGGCCACATAATTTACAGTTGAAACAAAAGGTAATAAACTGCAATATCCATAATATTGTATGGTGCAAGTATCGTGATAATATTGTATCGTGGGGCCTCTGGTGATTCCCACCACTCAGCGCTAGATGCCACTTAAACTTACACACTGCTCCTTTAAATGCTCACTTTTTTATGACCATGCAGCACACAGTCGTCTCAACAAGACAAGGTCTTTATCTTTGCACAGGTGGTTGAAAACACATGCATCCATCTGGATACTGTAAGAAATGTCCCTTTTTATAATTTAAAACAGCTGAGACGGTCAAATGTGTAAAAAACTGTCAAGTCTGAAATGCAAAATTTTGATTCTGTCCAGCAACAATGCAAAAAACTGCGGTTTGGATCAGAATGAAGGCAAAGCAACAATCGCAAGTTGAGCATTTTTTTAGCTTCACTCTTCATATCTATCTACATGTTGTTGTAATATGAGTCAAAGATGACAATATTCAGGTGCAACAGGATGAGGGTAAACTTGTGTTCGTGCATATACTTTTCATCACACTTCTGTTTAGTGCAGAGTTGATTTACAATTCACGGTGGTGTTCAGACTCTCCTTCAAATGCCACCACAAGATCTGGGTTACATAATGAGCATTTTTTACCTCAAGGCTTTGAATGCAATATTCTCAAATTTCTGCATATTAATCAGGAATAGCAGGAATAAATCTGTACGTTACACAGAGACCAGCTTTTGTCTGGGAGTTAAAATTCGACCTCAGTGCATTCTGCATCCGTCTGCACGTGATGGTGTACCATGCGCAGGCCCAGTGGTGACACATGAATTAAGGCATTGATAGAGGCACTAGAACAGCACGTGACAGCAGCGCTCGCCTATGCAAGGCAAAAGAGCTCACTTAATTGTAGCTTAGTGTCAGCGACAGGGGGTTGCAAAGAGATTAGACAAGGGTCACACTGCTCTACTGTACCACCGCCGTCACAGTACACTGTGACCACGCAGGAGGAAGTGAATGTTTGAAGTCAACTCTGCTACCTTACAATAGACAAGCTCAAAATGTAGGGCATTGAGACATAAATTGACTTAGTGGAGTTTGTTACAACAGAGCTGGCTCATGGATGAACGGGAGAAAAAAGAACAGAGGAGACAACAGAAGCAGGCAGTGAAATTCCTCCATTCTGTTACATTAAACATCACCAGTAGCCCTATTTTACAATATTCACTTATTATTTCAAAGTGTTCTTTCTTCTGCCAGCAGCCATGCATAAAAAAGCTCTTATGGCTGTCTGGTGTGTGTATGTATATATATATATACAC
>NW_024621431.1:0-1016 GCF_008729295.1 Plectropomus leopardus | reverse complement strand
ATTTGTACTTTAACTGAGCTTTTATATTTCTGTTAACCCTTTTTCACTACATTTCCTAAATAAAATTGATACTTTTACTTCACTACATTTCCCCTTAATAACATTATAGTTAACTTACTACAAACAAGGAAAGGGAGGGCAGATGAATGACAGAATGGGAGTAAAGGGGAAAAAAAGATTTTTTCTTTAAATCCTTTAAGTTGTCTTCCTGTTAGTGTAATGTAAGCTCTATTTTTAAGGTGGTTTGTGTAACAGGAATACCCCCCCCCCCCTTTTTTTTATTACCAGCATTTACTTATATTTTTACTTTAAATACTTCAGTACATTTGATATGATAGAATTACTTTTGACACTTAACTACAGTAAATACTTTACTACTTTACTCATGTAATATTGTAATAGGGGATTTTAACTTATACAAAATCATTTTCTGGTAGGAGATCTGTAGGCTTACATATGTCTTTCAGGTACCCTTCTTCAGCCACCACCGTTTTGTTTTTGTTTTCCAAGAAAACACTTAGATAAAATGTAGTTTTGTTACTGAAAAACGTATATGCTTTTTCACTTTCCTGAATGTTGTCCATGAAGGCTGCTGTGGCTACAACACTGGATCGTTCAGGTTAAGGATAGATTTGTTTTATAGCTTTTTTTTTTCTGTGGCTGGTTTTGTGAACTTTGGTAAAGAAGTGTGCAAGTGCTGAGCAGCCTCTCTTGCTCTGCTACTTCATCTTGTCGCATCACAGTTTCTCCACAACAATGGAAGTATTTCACTGTCTTTGGAAAAGTAGTTTAATGTATGTACTTATGGTAACAGTGGTGGAATGTCACTTTTTTTTGGACGTTATTAAGCCCATTCTTAATTTTGAAAAATATATGCAGCCCTATGTATTACAATCTGGAGCTATTTATAAAACATTCAGGGCTGAAGTGGCGCACAGGCAGGCCTAACAATGCCACAGCTGTAAAGTTAGGGAATTATTTTCATTATTACTACAACTACATTTATCTGACCTTCA
>NW_024621430.1:0-3509 GCF_008729295.1 Plectropomus leopardus | reverse complement strand
CCTTTTTCACACGAAGCACTCTCAAATGACACTTTCTAAAAATGTACAAACGTGAATTATACCAGAGGAAATGGAGTTGCAACCCGCCATCTGACAGAAAACCAACTGTCAGTCGCCACAGGTTCGATTCCTTCAATTAAAACTGAGCTCTCTAAATAACGACCGCGGAGACTCGCGCGTGCATTTACTATTTTTTCTGTTGGTTTCTTCATGTAGGAGAGCTGGATGCCCGCGTGCAGTCCGGACCGGGTCACCCTGCATGTTTTCATCCCGGCCGCTCGAGATTGGATCAACGGAAAAAAAACCTCCCCACTGCCTGAAGTTTAACCATTTGTGAATCGGACTCACCGAGCACGAGCTCCATCAAAATAACAGTCCGGTCTCCGTCACGGCGCGAGAACGGCTGTCCACAGAGCACACAAAATGGAGAGCGCGGGGGAAGGGGGGTCTCTGAGAAACCGCTGATTTGGAAAAAAAAAAAAAAAACACTAACCCCACGCCGGCACGAGAACACGTCCACAACAGATACCCCCTTATATCACACCGAAACACGAGGCGGAATAACGAGCTCTGAATAAAAAAACAAGTTGTAGGTTAACCGGAGCAGACACGCAAGTGTTTCACGCAACAGCTGTGAAGACGCAGCCTGACGTTTGTTTCAAAACGCGGACTTAATCAAAAGTCTAACGAGTGAAGAAGAGAAAAAGAAAAAAAATCATCATGGGGAGGAACAAGTGAAACAAGTCCTAGAGGTGCCAGCCACTTTCATACACAGCCTACATGCAAATACCCTGGACCAAATCTCTGGATGAATTCTGATTTTAAATAGGCTATTACTCTCCATAAATAGGGGAGACCGGGAGCGATGGTAACATCTCAGTTACATCAACCCAGCTAGCAGGGAACATTCCCACAACACTGGCTAATGTTACCTACAAGCTATGATAATGTTTGAAAGAAAATATTTTAATCTAATGTTCAAAGAACCCTTTAAGGATCTTTATCATTACAAATAATATTCCCATAAGGTTAGATGCTGACTAAGACATAATGTTTTAACTGCAACATTCTGGGGATGTTTTGGTGACGTTGAGAAATGACAGATCATAGAATGTTCTGTTATAAAACATTCCCACATGAGAATAAAGGAGGAACATTTTCAAAGTAACATTTGCAACATGTTTTCAGGATGTTATTAAGACCTGAGATTGCACATTTTCTATGAAATGTTGCTGTGACTTGATAGGCTATCAAAAATAAACATTAACATTTTTGATTATGTTTATAGAGAATGTTTCCCTAACTTTAAGAAGAAGATTCTGGGAACTAAATGAAAACTTGCCTCTGAAAACATTACTAAAATATTATATTGTAGCCTACCATTCTCAGAACGTTTATAGAACCAGAAATTGCTAGTAGGACCATGAAACTCTGTATGTACTCTATGGTGAGGGACGCTTTCTTTATCTGTATCCATAGGTAGATCTGTTGCAGAAAACGATGAGGCACTGTGGTGATCCCTCCGGACCCAGCAGACCAGCTGATGTCTCATACCTGATATGATTCATTACACTGTTTTAATGCTACTGGAGCCAATAGTTCAGTGGATAGTACATGGTTTAAACTATGTCTGTGTTCTTAGAATTAGTTATTGTTCTCAGAATTTTTATTGCGGTATTAAGTGTGTTGTTACAATCACCCCTGCACACAAGGATTTGTCACATATGACTTATAGCATTTCAATCAATATTGGAACTCTAACTTTGCTGATGACTTTCAACAAGTAGTACACAGGTAGCTACAAGTAAACTACATAAAAGCTGTATTCCCATAGCTCAAGACAGTTTTTCATTTATTACATCAGAGCCAAAAATTTTAACAACTGCTCCTGGTCTCCCCCAGTTTGTTCTTTTTTAGTTTAGTTAACTTACCATTTATATGTTACATTTTAAACTGCTTTTCACTTCTGTTGGTGATGTCTTAGATGCGTCTGGAGCTGTGGAGTATAACCAGACTGCAGTTCTTCCAGCCCAGAGCTCCGTCTCCTCCAGTCCAGGTGACTACCGCCACCAGCCGGCCGGGACGCGCCGCTGCACCGGGCCTGCGCTCCGGTGTGGGGCGGAGTCGGGGCCTGCAGCTGGAGGCCTGCTGAGGCGCAACAATTATTATTAATTCTGACAGATAAATACAAATTTAAGTTTCAAGCAAATGTCCCTAAAAGTATTTTAATTACTAGCATTAGTTGTTAAATATGTTTTTTTCAGTAGTTTAATTGTGAAACGGCTCGGCTTATATTTCTCTCCTCATTATTGTCTTCATAATGTTATCGAAATTAATCTGTCTAAAGATTACTCTTAACATTATTGTTGTTATTATTTACCCAGAAATAATTTATTTTTAAAAAAGGCCACCATTAACTGAAATACAGAAAATGCGTGTCACTGTTCGTTTTAAAGTACCGTTTGGTCCGGTCGCACCCACGGACACAGTTGTTGCTAATTAAACGCGCTCAGTGTGGTCGTTATTACCGTCACAAATCACTGACAGCAGGCAGGCCGCCGGCGTGATAACGAACAGGCCATCGGTTTGGGAGCATGCGGGCTAGACCCGTGGAGGCCCTGACAGGAGCCCGGCCATCGAACAGCACAATGATTTTTTATCAATGACCAGCAGCGGTACCGAACACGCGCTCCGCGCACCAGCAAGTGGAGATGAATTCACGGTGAGCCGCAACCGGCTCTCGCGTGGCGGGTTCTTTCAGAGCCTCTAAATTGCCCGATAAAGGCGCGCGGGTCGGCCCGTTTATTTCTTTAGTTGTTACATTATCATGCGCGTCCCCGCCACGTGCACGCAGTTTAATGAAAAATGTTTAGGTCACAGGATCAAATGAAGGACAACTGTTGACATTAGAGTGACACAGTGGGAAAACAGGTGTCACGTGATTTAATGATAATGTAATAACAGTAGAAATAATCTGAATAATGACCAATGGCATTTAACACTTTGATCCAGTTGGTATCTGATCTAGTCTGCTGAAGGGTCAAAATAAAATAAATCAATATAAAAATACCAATATTGACTACAAAGAAGTGAAACATTGTGGGTGTGAGCCTGGGAGCAGGATCAGAGGGAATCATAAAGAGTCCCTGCCCTGTAAAGTTCCACTCTCCCATTTGATCGTCTAATGAAGGAGGGTCCAAACTTTTTTGAATGTGGGGCCAGACTGGATCATGTAAAAAAAACCTGGGGTCTTGCTTATAACATCAAACAGGTTATTAAAATTCCTTGGGAAAAAATCACAAACAAGACAAAAACAACATTCATTTTTCAGTGAAAATGTGCTTAAAATAAACCAAACTTTCCACCACTCCTGAAAGCAACACCCCTCACTGTCCACTGCAAAAACTGTCTGCTGTTAGGAAACTGTTTTATTTATATAAAACTCTCTCTTTCTCTCTCTATCTCTCTCCAACGTTATATATATTTTTAGATATAGTGAGAGAGAGAGA
>NW_024621429.1:392-3213 GCF_008729295.1 Plectropomus leopardus | reverse complement strand
ATACACACAGAGTACTCACACACACATACACACAGAGTACTCACACAGTGCTAAGAAAACACACTGAATGCGTGTCTGTTTGCACCTGCCAGTCCAGGTGCTCAGTACCCCGACACGCTGGCTTTGACCTTTGACCCCGCTGCCAGACACCTGACGTGTGTGTACAACGACCACAGTGTGTATGTGTGGGACGTCCGAGACGTGAGGAACGTGGGGAAGCTGTACTCTGCTCTGTACCACAGCAGCTGTGTGTGGAGCGTCCAAGTGAGTTCAACGCACACACACACACACACACACACACACACACACACACACTACTGCAGTGATGCTTCACTGACGGCCCTTGAGCCAAATCTGGCCCCTGATAGGGCCCCTGGTGGCCCCCAAACATTTTCTGACTGACAGTAAAAATACAGTGATGGACTCCGTGAATAGTTTTTGTCCTTTTAGTCTCCATAAAGTATCAGAGACAGAAAACAGAGGAGGATCCCCCACACCCCCGACAGAGGACACAGCTGAGACACTGATGTCCTGAAATTACAGAAACGTGCGCGTGCGCGTGCGTGCGTGCGTGTGTGTGTGCTGTGTTGTTTGTCGTGTGTGTTCAGGTGTATCCGGAGCTCTCAGATGTGTCTCAGGCCTGTCTTCCTCCGTCGTCCTTCCTCACCTGCTCATCTGACAACACCATCAGGATGTGGAGCACCGACCCCCCCACCGCACAAAGGAACCTCTACAGCAACGTAAGACCTGCAAGGTGTACACCAAAGTACACGATAATACACCAAAGTACATTCATACATGATTATACACTAAAGTACACAGGTGTGAGGCTGGCAGCAGTTGTGTTCAGTGTGTGTGTGTGTGTGTGTGTGTGTGTGTGTGTGTCAGGACCTGCTGAGGATTCTGTATGTTGGGGAGGACACGCAGCACCTGCAGGCCGAGGGGGAGCGCGGGGAGGCCGCCGGGGCTGATGGGAAGGCAGGGGTCAGAGTGCTGGGTATCAGTCCTGATGGACAGCACCTGGCTGCCGGAGACCGCTGTGGAAACCTGCGGTAAGAGATACGTATATATGTGTGTGTGTGTTTGTCTGATCTTACACACAAACAGCTCTTAAACGTGTTTGTCCTCCTTCAGGATCTTCGGTCTGGAGTTTCTGGACGAGCTGGTGAAGATCGTGGCTCACAACTCGGAGGTGCTTTGTCTGGAGTTCTCCCCCGCCTCTACAGGTGAGCGCTCGGGTCAAAAGTCATTCGCTGACTGAACTCTGACCTCTGTGCAGCCAGGAAGTCACGTTTACGTCCACGATGAAATATGACACTCAGCCAACATGCTGATTCATCACGAACTGATAGTTTGTTTATTGGAAAAGTGAACATGTAGAAAAAATCAACCCTAAAAATGCTGAAAATTATCTTATTTTGCACAGAGACTGAAAATTACGTCCAGTGAAGATAAAGACGTACATCAGTACGTTTTAACGACGCTGCGATGCGTGTTCTGATTTACGGTTGGCGATACGGTACAAGAAGGATATGGGCTCATTTAGAGAAATACGAAACGGCACGATTCACTGACTAGAAATCGATATAGTCTCTTTTTTTGCCAAAAATAGAGGAAAAGAACGTGCCTGTTTCTCTGGCCCAGTGACAGCAACCCACGGACAGAAGGGACACCACGAAGACGGCGAAGTTTCAGCTGCGTTCGGCCCAAACTTTGGGCCTGAGCGCGTCTGGACCGGTCTGGTCCGTTTGTGGTGTGAAGCCTCGATCCGCCCCAACCATGTGGTGTTCTCCACAAGTTTGAGCTAAAAAGGCTCCCGTAGTTAACGTCTGACGAGGAGGTCACGCCTCCTGAATCGTCTAAAATGCGCGTTCGGCGTCTCCAGTGCATCAACACAATATTGTCAAGTCGCGTTTCACTTTCTTTTCTTTTTTTTTTTATTAGACATTTTAACACACCATATATTCTGCATACAACTGGTACACAATAACTGAGTCAGTTTTCCCTCCAAGGCTACGTCTTTAAATCAAACATAAAATTTTCCCTCTTTTTTTTTTACCTTGCATCAAAATACAAGAATAACCTTACTTAATTATATCCACAAATAAAAGCCTGCCCGACATAAAGGTCATTTACTGACTCACGTACATTATGTTCTGTTAAACTAATATAATTTGACCATGTTCCAGTTTAGCAGAAATAGGATAATACATTATACGTACGTATATATATAAAGACAGAAACAAAACATTACAACTTGTGTAGCTATGAACTATGGTTCTTTTCTTCTATTGATGACCACTCAAATAAAATATAAAATATTAACCTTCATCACACTTCTCTGCTCAAGCAAAAAATAAATAAAACATGAATTTCTGAAAAACAGTTTCCAGGGACACAGACAGGTTTGTCTTAAAGGAGAGGTTGTCGTGTTTTTTCTGTGACCGCCGTTAACGTTGTTTCAGGTGTGAAGCTGCTGGCGTCGGCCAGCAGGGATCGACTGATCCACATCTTCAACCTGGAGAAGAGCTACAGTCTGCAGCAGACGCTGAACGACCACTCGGCCTCCATCACCGCCGTCAGGTTCACCGGTAAGACCGCAGCTCTTCATCCTCACCTTCATCACCGAACCGTGTTATATCCCCTTTGGGGTAAATTAAGTTGCCCTTTGGGGTAAATTAAGTCAGAAGGTCCAAAACCCAGCACCTAATGATTATCTAGCACTGACAAAGTTGTGTGATGTTGTATGTTGGCTGTCATTGTAAGTAGTGATACTGAGATTGTTGAATCTCAGATGCTGAGATCGCTACTGGTTATTACT
>NW_024621429.1:0-364 GCF_008729295.1 Plectropomus leopardus | reverse complement strand
AGGTGTGATTGCACTTACTAAGGGTTTTCTTAAGTCTAAATTCTTGCTTGTGTTGTACGTCGCTTTGGATAAAAGCGTCTGCTAAATGAAATTGTAAATTGTAAATTGTAATCATCGACATCTTCCACACTGTGATAATTTAAAAAGAATCCACTAAACATAAAGTATATTGAAAGTAATAATTTTTTTTTTCATTTAAAATCATAGTGGCATCATGAAAAGATTAAAAAATAATATGACTGTAATGAAGAAAATTATATTTATGCATGATATTTCTTAAATCTTGATGCTGAAAAGCGCATTTTGTGTGCAGAGCAATACGAGTGTGTGTAATATTTAAGCAGGCTGAAATGGTTAATAGATG
>NW_024621428.1:0-4298 GCF_008729295.1 Plectropomus leopardus | reverse complement strand
ATAATGAATAGATAAATATACAAAACAAAATTTTAAAAAAAATACAATAAAATAACCGGAAGCGTTTGGTTTCCTATCACTTCATTTCCCATCGTTCCCCTGGGCACATTGCTTGTGACGTCACATGTTTTCCTCCCTCACGCGGTGAGTTCTGGGTGAGTCCCTCCCGGTCCCTCCGGCAGTGTTTCGAAGCGGAATCGGGGACCATGGCAGACGAGGAGGACTCGGCGCCGGAACCTGCCGCCGTCTCTCCCCCGGCGACCCCTCTCACCGAGCGGCCTCACTCCGTGTCCTTCTCCGAGAGCGTCCAGCCGGCCGTCGGGATGGTGAGCCAGCTGCTAACCCAGCCGTCCTCCCTGAAGTTTGACAAAAACATCAAACAGGCCTTCTACAACACCGGGGCGATGATCTTTGTGGCGATCTGCTGCGGGGCTGCCGTCCTGGTCTACTTCATCCTGGAGGCCTTCCTCCGCCCGCTGCTCTGGGCGGTGCTCTGCGGGACCTTCCTGCACCCCTTCAAGCACTCCCTGGCTCGGCTCGGCCGCTCGTGGCTCAGCGGCCTGCAGGAGACCGGGACGCCCATCGTAGTGGGGACGCTGCTGATCCCGGTGTGGTGTGTGAACTACGGGGTGGAGCTGATGGGCAAGCTGGTGCTGGAGAGGCTCATGGTGCTGCTGGTGATCGGGGCCGGGGCGCCGCTGGTTTACTTCCTCTACCTTTTCTGGAGCGTCATCGGCATGCAGGTGATCCTCGGGCACGTCTGTGGGATCATCGGGGCCATGCTGGACTGTTTCCACGCCGTGTGGGTGAGTGAACGGGCAGTGACAGCTGGTTACATCCCACTCTGTAGTGATGACAAATACCCTTTGTCACCCAGTGTGGATGCCACTGGGTGGACTGGATCACCCCAGACAGGCTGCAGACAGCTCAGAGTGGAGCTGGACCATGTAGTTGAAATCTGTCCCAATATTAACAATTTCAAACTTGAATCAGCATCACTTTTCTTGTGCTGCATTTCACATGTGTTTAAGCCTTTGATCCCTGAGCAAATTAATTTATAAAAAACATGGGGGAAATGGGAATAAGTAGATTTAGAACATTACTTTTAATAATAATAATACACTTTATTTATAGGGCGCTTTTTTACAATGCTCAAAGACGCTTAACAGAGACAAAAACAGTCAACTAAAGTCAGTAAAACATACAGAATAAATAGAAACAAGATTAGTAAAAGCAAGACAGACGAGCATGAGATGAGGATAAATCAAACATTAAAAGCAAATTTTAAAGGGGGGTCTTGTTGAGGTCAGTGCGGTCTCGGATGGGTTTGGGGAGTGAGCTCCAGAGGGTGGGGGCAGCTACAGAGAAGGCTCTGTCCCCTCAGGTCCTTGGTCCTCAGAGGGGTGGAGAGGAGGCTGGTGTCAGGAGAGCGGAGGTTACGGGAGGGAGTGTACAGATATTTTTTTATATTTTGTATATTTTTCTTTCCTTAAATACATTTTTCTGTTTTTTTTTGGCATATTTTCAGGTTATTTTGAGTCATTTCTTGTTTAGGTGCAAATTGCTTTCTTCCCATATTTGTAGAAAAATCAAGCCAGTTTGGTTTCAGAGGGTTAATAGCCAAAAATTAGTAATCAACAAGTTTGATGCTTGACTTATCATTTAGGGTTTCTGGGTCTTCTATGATACTACATTGTTTTGTAAGTTGTGACTGAAATTTTACCACTATTAACTAAGATTTTATAAAACAATAATCTGTAAATTATAATAAAAATAGTTATTTGCAGCCCCACTTAAACATTTATTTTATTTTATTTAATTTTTGTTTGCGTGCACATGAAACTGCATTAAAATCCATTTATGTAATATTTGTCAGGAGAGGGTAAGAAGCCAGAAGCCTGTACAAACAAACTCCTCCTCAACTTGAGAAAAACAAACAATAACAAAAAAAACAAACAAACATTATACTAAAAAATACAACAACAGATAAATGACCACAACAAACACTCAGAGCCAAAAAAAACAACCAGTCAGTGAATACTAATTAAAAAAAACCCAAGAAATACATGGACCAAAATACAAAGAAAAAATTATGATAAAATGAAACGAAAATCAAAAGTCAATAAACGACAATACTGAATTTAACAGGACGACAAATGCTGCAGATAGTTTGAATTGTTTTTCCTTGAATGCATCACATAAAGAGTCATTATATTATCATATTTTCTTGGAATATATGCCTAAGTTTGTATCTTAGCCAATCGGATTTCCTGCAGTTTCAGTGATCGATGAGTATCTTATTATTCCACACAGCTGCGGGGGCCCGAGCGCAGCTACACGGTCACTAGATACAGATTGCATGAAATGTTCCTCAGACAGCCCGTCCTTTCACTAAAGGCAGAGGCAGACTGACGCAGGCCTTGTGTCCGTAAATAGGATGGAGTCCACATGATATTAAATTACATCGAAAGATTTCTTTGTGTGGAGTCGACCCAGCTGAGACTGTTGTGACGAGCCGATTACAGACTGCCGCGTCATGTTTCTGCTGGTTAACAGAAGTCAGAAAGTTCAGTGCGAACACATCGAGGTCTTTAAATGTTTAACGGTATAAACCTGAGCAGTTTGAAACAATAATACATTTAGGCGACGGATCATTTGAGCAGAAGTTAAATCATTCACGTTTATTTGATTGTACCTCATGATATCTCCTCTGTTTTTGTTATTTCCCGCCTCTTTTCTGTCCTCTCAGGTGTGCACGGTGGTGGTTGGCTACCTGTTGGCCGTTTGTTTCAAGTGGAGTCCTCATACGGAGCACTACCTGCGTGCTCTGGCTCTTCCTGTCTGGGCCGTCCTGCTCTTCTACATCGGTGAGTGTTTGGAGGAGAGGACGCCTGGACTTTCTGTTCAGACATGTTGGCTGTCGTTTCATACTTTGATTCAAATTCTTTGCCTCCGTGAGTCAATACTCAGGAGCTTAAATACCAGCTCTCGACATTTTGATTGACTTAATATTTGTAAGACGAGGCTGCGCGTTCTTTTCTGCTGAGAGTAAAACAAAACACATTAATAATAATCACTTTATTAATTAAAGATAATGGAAGTATCTTTCTATACTATTTCTATACTAATGGAAGTATCTTTCTATTCCTGTTTATTTTAAGTATGGAACATTATAAATACATTATCTTAAAAGTAATAAGTGCTCACACTGTGAGAGAAAATGTATAGAAATTAAAAACTTTAATGCACTGAGATGCATTGATAATCATTTTATAATCGCATTGCAGCTCTCCGAATCCAATTTTCCGGTGCTTAGAGATCCCTCACTCGGCAGATAGCCGGGCTGAAACAGTCTTCAGTCTTCTCTATCTAGACAAAATGAAACACCGTGTCTGCAGGTCTAAACGTCCATTAGACTGAGCACATGCAGAGCTGCATAGTAAGATGATGAGGTATTTATAGCACTCTTAATGTGTGTCGGAAAGAGGTGTTGACCTTCAGGCGTGAAATGTTAAGAGTGACTGAGAGCTGTTGAGAAGAAGTTATGTTCAAGAGGAAGCTTTCACGTTAAAATCTGAGAAAATGTCCTCAGACTGGACAATGTGCCATTATAATCAATATTATCTCGGTAATTATTACAGCCTGGTGTGTTTTTATGATTTCATTTCGAAGCACACAGACGTATTTTTAGCTGAAACAGAAGGACATTTTTGCTAAGATGTGGACATCATATCAAGCAGTGTAAGAGAAATATGTTTTTCCATAATAGTGAGAAAACACAAAGTTATCACTGATTTCTGATCTGTGTTTTTAGTGTCCCTGACCGGCTCGTGGAGAGTGCCCATATTTGTGGTTGTGGTTGCACTCATCATCGTGGGCTCGCAGGAGAAACCACCTGTTCCCGGCAGAGGTGAGATTTATGGACACACACACACACACACACTTTCATATTTACCATACTCAGAAGCCCCTGCTCACAGTCAACCGGGCATTCATAAAATTGGTTTAAAAGAGTACATTTTTTTTTCTATACATTGAACATTACAGATCTCTAATCATCTCAAAAAATTAGAATATTGTGAAAAAGTTCATTTGTCTTGGTATTTTAATTAAAAAAGGTTAACTTTCATATGCTGTATATTCATTACACAGAAATTCAAATATTTCAGGCCTTTTTTTAAATTTAATTTTGATGTTATGGCTTATATAGTTCATAAATTCGGAAATCCAATATCTCAAATTATTACAATATTTCCTAAGATCATTCAAAAATGATTTTACAATACAGAAATGTCCAG
>NW_024621427.1:0-2283 GCF_008729295.1 Plectropomus leopardus | reverse complement strand
GATGAATGAGTGTGTTATGTTTGTGATGTATTTTGTGTTGGACAGAGAATGGAGAGGTGCTTGTGTGCGGACAGAACCACAGAGGCCAGCTGGGACTTGGTCACAATGCAGACATCTCAACTCTTCAGCTCTGTCCCAGCCTGAGTCAGAGGGTCACAAAAGTAGCCTGTGGTTGGGATTTTACTCTTCTTCTAACTGGTGAGAACCATTTAACATCGGTATTAAGTGCTCAGTTTTATACTTGCACAACTATGTTTAGAGGGATTTTCCTAGTTTCAAAGAAAAAAAGTACAAGAAAATTACCTGAAAAAAGGCACACAAACGATGTATAAATGTTAAAAAAAGAAAAATAAAGAAATATATAATTTTTAAAAATGTATAAAAGTTTTCAAAATTTTCAATATGTAGCTATGATAATTATTAATATTTTTTTTCCCTAAACATTTTCCCTAGCTTTTTTTTTAAAAAAAATTTCTAAATCTACTAATTTCTTGCAGTTCCTGGTAAAGTTTCTCATTGCCTTTTTTCCCCAATGTAATCTAAAGAAATCTGATGTCACAGCAGCCTAAAATAAGAGAGGACAGACAATTAAAATGCATAAGAACAAATGAATTATTTTTTAAGAATATACAATAGAGTGTGATCAGAGGGTAAAATTGATGTAACCATTTGATTAATACAATAATGCAACTACGTTACAATAGATGGCAGTAAGTGGACAATAGGAGCCGTCCTCACAGACCCACACTCTTACGCTGCATTCACGTCATAAGGAAGAAACTAATTTCTGACTTTTTTACACCACATCCTCCACCCACTAATGACTGCAAACTTATTTTTAAACTGGATTTTATATCATTTTAGATCATCTTTTTATTCTTGCACATTTTATCTGCACATTTTTTAGGATGATTTTTATTTTACATTTTTTAAAATCATTTAATAATAATTTTAACCATTTATATCTTATCTCTTTACTCTTTCATTGTAAATCTGTATCCTTTATTATGTTTTTATATTTTAATTGCCCTGTAAAGCACTTTGACTCACCCTGTTGTATAAAATGTGTTATACAAACAAAGCTGCCTTGCCGTGACTTATAAACTCCATGCATGCCATCATCCAGTTTGTAATCATGACTGGGAGATTTTTTTGAAAAAGCCATTATATCCATCTTAATGCTTAATGATACAGAAGTGCTTGAAACAGCAAAAACATATAAACTCTCATTTCAGCCAGTTCCAACCCATATTTTATGACTATAGGGCTATATTATCAATGTGTAGTGTTTTTTAACCATCGTTTAACCGTCTCTGCAACCATACATCTGTGTTTAGTTTAGTTGACACATGATGTGAATGCAGCATTATATTCACAGTCCTAAAAAAAACAATAGCTGGAGGGCTCTTACGCAGACTGGCTTTGCCCTCAGGCCCCACCTTCTGTAAGTCTGCAGTCTTACAGACTTTGCTTGAGGGAGTTACCCAGAATTCATAGCACAGTACTATTTTTCCCTCCTTTATTGTGAAATACGGTGATAACAGAACAAGTGAAGGCAAGTGCAGGACATAATGAACAGGAAAAATAGATTATATAAAGTGATACAAAGACGTACAATAAGAGTGAAGACAGAGTGGAACACTGAGTAAACAGAAACAAAAACAAACAAATAAAATAAAAAGGGAATAAAACAAGCATTCAATCTGATGGGTGTGCAGGATAAGAGGCATCAGTAAATTTAAAAATGGGAATTACAGACGAACTATGGAACCACTTTCCACCCATCCAAATGTTAAATATATTACAGTGTGTTTCATTTATGGAGATATATTTTTCTTTCTTTCTATGTCACACTGACAGACTGTGGTCGAGTTCTGGCATGTGGCTCCAATGCATTTGGACAACTAGGTGTTGGACAAACAGTCAAACACTCTGCTGATCTGCTAGATGTTGAGGTGAGCACACAAACTGCATGCATTTAACGTTTGGCCTCTGGAATGTGGACCATACATTAATCTAATCATTCCATATTCATCAAAACTGCTACCAACAGCTTCCACTTGTAATCAGTTTCTGAGACAGATTTCACTGTGCTGTTGTTTCAGAGTCTAAAGGAGCCAGCGGTGAGTGTAGCAGCAGGACTCAGACACTCACTAGCTGTTACTGGTAAGTTTGGATCAGAAACTTCAACAGTAGATTTAACCATTTGAAACCTAAGAAAGTAGTATTATTTTCTTCAAAAACACGAGGAGAAGGTGACGAAAAACTAAACAAGACATGGCC
>NW_024621426.1:0-2536 GCF_008729295.1 Plectropomus leopardus | reverse complement strand
AGCAGCAACAAGCTGTGTATTAGCGAGGGAAAGGGAGAGCGGGAGGTCTCTCTACATGCTACTGAATATTTACTATGTCGTCCTAAGCCAAGCAGTAAAAGCATGAATGGCAGAATGAAACTTGGAGATTGTGATCTGTTCACTGTGTGTTGATGAAATAGAAGTTAATACACACATACCACTCACATTTGCATGTTTCTCATTAAATCACCCCATGTCTTTGTCCATTGCTAATTTGTATGCTTTGTGCAGTTGCGTCATTGATTTCATTTGTCTCTGCCTCCGTCTTTCAGATGGTTTATTTTTCCATCAATAAACAGGATTGTTTCACTTAAGAGTGTGGTGGGAAAACTAATGGCTCGTAATGGATGATAATGGATTGTGTTTTTAGCCTGCCTTTCATCTATGGGAAAATTGCCCTCCCAACCCTGAGCGAATACACAGTCACACACACAGTCCTGATAGTCTAACCTTGTCGAAAAACTGCTCCTGCTGTTTTCATTTTGGTTCCTTTTGTACCTGGACAATACAGGCAGACACAGTTGAATTGCTGCCTCAGCTATTATTTATTTGCCTGTTTATTTATTGTATTTCCATTGTAGGGAAAATCAATAGACTGAGTCTCTTTGGTCACCGCTGTATAATCACACTCAAAATGGGCTGTCCCGTTGGGTTTCATGAGAGGTTCAATATCTTCCTCTCTTTTTGTTTCTAGTGTGAATAAGACTAAGAATAAGGTTGTAGCGCCGCAAAGAAAAATGTTTACCAAAATACATGTTTTTTGTGATAAATTTATTTATTTTTCCTGTAGAGATTATTTTATTTTATTTGTATTTTTTTGGCTTCTATGCCTTAATTGTAAAGGATAGTTTTAGAATGTAAGGGGGAGAGAATGGGATAGACTTTCTTTTTAATGAAACAACAGAACATAATACAGTCAGTATACAGAGGATAGTATACAAGTAGAGCAATAAAGACGGCGCCAACAGCATATCACACTGGTCAAATATATTCTAAAACATACAGATATTAAATATCTGAAATTAAATGTTAAATCATCTGTATTGTAGAACTAAGGGCCATTGATTGGCATAAATTGTATGTTTTATTCATTACTATTTTTTCATTATTTTCTAATCACCTGAAAATAAGAACTGTTGTGATTTAATTACCCTAGAATAAGCCTTTTATGTTTATAGAGAGGAGGTCCTTTCCCATGGAGTCAGCTTTGTCATTCTACAGTAGCCCAGAATGGACAAACTAAACACTGGCTCAAGATAGACATGAGAACAGTGCCAGAGTAGGTGTTCAAGAGTTTCTAAAATTTTGTCATAGATAGAGCCTTGTCTTTTTTAACATTTCTGAATGTAGTGATTGGGAGGGTAATCTTTATGAATAATTTGGAAGGACAATTTTATTTGATATTTGTTATTTTTGAGAAAGCATCCAGACTTTCTTTAAATTTTTATAATGTACAAATTGGTTCCAGTATACCATATGGAATAGACATGTTATCTCTTTGAAGTAAAGCACGTTTGGCTTATTATTTTGGGGATGAATTGAAAAACACATTTTACAACTGAGGAGTCATCTCAGTTGGGGAAAGATGCCTATCTGAGTGCCTAATCATATTCTACTACATCATGAAAAGCATTAAAGTTACTGTTGGAATGGCTTAGAGGTTTTTGGGAAATTGTATGTAGAGTTTTTGCAATAGATTGTTGTGCTGATTCACTTCTGATGAGTTTGCAAAAATGTAGACACTGAAATCCTTGGTTGATAGTTTGGTTGAGTGCTCGACGCTAACATTTTACAGCAACATTGTCAGGGTTTGGCCTTGTGCTAATAGCAATAAGCCGATATTGCCTATGTGATCTATAAAAAGTAATTTGTTGTTTTTAATCGCAGTGTATGGACACTGAATGCAGTACTTTCCATTGCAATTTAAGAGTCCTTATATACAGTACTTCCCTAATGCCCACCAGCTTAATTTCTTCGGCAACAAAGAAATGGTACTCATGAAAACAGAGACTTTTTTTCTCAAAGAAGTGTTTCACTGCTGGAAAGATGATCTTTTTATTAAACTGGACTGCAAATATAAGGGCTGCGCAATATTGGATTTTTTTTGTCAGTACCAGATATGCTGATAGATAACAAGTACCTGAACTACCAGACTGTGTTGCATCATACCATACGCTTCTGCTCTATCCCTGTAAAAATCAAGTCAGACTCTCATCATTTGTCAGAGAAGCCTGCAGACTGGACAGTAAGATAAAGGGAGGATTGATTCTGTCGTGATAGTTGAGACATTCGTGTTATCTCCAGCATGTGTGGCATAGTTTTTGAGTAATGTATAGCACTATTAAGTGGTGCTGATGGAGGTTTCATGTTCAGCCAATCATTTTTATTTTTAGGCTTTAGTGGGCTGCCACTGTCATCCCCCTAAACATGCAGGCAATGTGCTGAATCATGGCCGGCATTCCTGTGGCCAGAACTCTGTCCAGTCAGCTCCAGGAGTCACACACACACACACACG
>NW_024621425.1:0-1660 GCF_008729295.1 Plectropomus leopardus | reverse complement strand
CTGATGGACCTGATGGAACTGATGGACCTGATGGACCTGATGGACCTGATGGAACTGATGGACCTGATGGACCTGATGGACCTGATGGATCTGATGGATCACGCTAACAAACACTCTGATGTGAAGCAACAGTAATCTTCCCCATTAGCATGCTAACATTAGCTCATGACATGTAACTGGGGCTCATGGGAAAAGTGTAGTTTTCCACGTACAGGACGATAAATCAAAGTTTTGGACAAAATGGAAAGTAGACATGTTGTTGCGCTACATGAAAAGTAAGACTAAAGTCAACAGGGTTAACCCTCCGTTTACCATGAACATTTAAACAAATTGTCATCAGGGTGATCACAGTCCCTGTCCTGCTGCGTGGCGTCTACCTCTGATCCAGGACGGCGTGACTGCGCTGTCTGTCCCTGCTCATGACGTTAACATGGTTTTTCTCTCGTAGGTCACAGATTTTCTAGCACTCGCTGAGTTTGTATTTTCTACATTTGACCACTGATTGAATCGATTAGCAGCTTTGTGACTCTGCTTTGGACCTGCAGCTGGTTTCTCCCGTCTGAGTCCTGTTTGCTGACTCAGTTCTGGTTCTGGTCTCTCTGTCAGCTCTGAGGATAATCAGAAACTCTCAGAGTGAAGTCGTCTTTTCCCCAAAGAGCTGAGACAGACGCTGACACGAGAGGAAATGGCTCCCGGCTGGATCTTAAAGACAATCTTTAAGATTGGATTTCCTTTTCAGGAAAAACTCTCATGTCCAGCACAGAAGCAAGAGGACAGATCAGATGGGAGACAACTCTTCATCAGGGACAAAACACGGCTACTGTCCAACCTCTACTGTCCAACCTCAACTGTCCAGCCTCATCTAAACATTAAAAAAACCTCTACGTCCAACCTCTACTGATTCTCTGAACGACTCACTACATCGTATTTTAGCTGCTCTAGCCCGCCTACTGTTTGCTCCTCCCTCTGCAAGCCACCTTTTGCACCCTTCCTCTCCCACCTCCTCCTCATGCTGCTCTGACTAAATCAGTGTCCTTGTTGTCATGGATACCTGCTCTTATCTGGCTTTGCTGCCTCTCTCCCTGCCTCAGGCTTTCCTAGTACGCACAGGAAGGGCAAGAACGTGTGCTGTTCCTACTTAATGCTTTCCACATAAGCACATGGAAGAGCAGGGGGACCCTAGAACAGAGCCGTACCGCCAAATGGCCCTGACCGAAATGCAGATTTATTGATCTGGTGACTTTAGTGGATCAGAAGCCTTCAAGTATGGACTCAATCTGCAGACGCTTCGCTCCAAAATGAGCCCAAACTCTTCTCTGGAGTCCAGTTTTTAAACCATAATAAAGGAAAAAATGGAAAAAAGAGACAGAAGGTCAGCAAGGTGAGACAGATGGACAGGTAATGAGGAGCAGAGAGAGGAGAGCTGTGTTTTAAGGAGGTCAGAGAAGGAGGACAGCCAGCCGGAACTCAGAGAGACAGACAGCAAAGGACACGTCTCACTGCTTCACACAGCTGCTTTAAAAAAATCCTGAATTTGCATTAAAACACTAGGAGGAGGAGGAGAGAGAGGAGGAGGAGAGAGAGGAGGAGAGAGAGGAGGAAGAGGAGGAGGAGAGAGAGGAGGAGAGAGAGGAGGAAGAGGAGGAGGAGAGAGAGGAGG
>NW_024621424.1:0-2079 GCF_008729295.1 Plectropomus leopardus | reverse complement strand
AGGAAATGATCTTGAAATAGTGCTTAAAATATAATACTTTTGTAACATAATTTTAAATATGTAATTTGGATCATTATATAGTTTTCCCCTAGCTATTTACTAATTCCTTGCAATTTGTAAAAACAATTCTTTGCATAGTTCTTTGCCTTTGTCATGTTTTTGAAAGAAATCTCACCAATTTGCTTAGGGTTCAAGGGTTAAATGCTTTAGAAAACCTGAAAACAGTGCAGGAAAAACACTTTGTTTATCAAAATTCATTTATAAAGTGGAGCTTCCCAACATTGAGTACAAAAATGCACAGAGATGATTTATCAGGAGTTGCAATGATTAAACTTGGACACATTTCCTTTTAGCAGTCATATCAAGACCAGCATAGAGACAAGATCAAAATGATCCTAATTATAATTACAAAATTACACAGGGTACAACAAGGGCATCCAGTCTGATAGTGATAATTACAGACATAAATGGCAATAAGAAATATGGCATTGTGAGAAACTCACTTTTGCCACTCTGCAGCATCTCTACAGATGACTATGTGTCTGTTTTCATGTTCCTGTTTCAACTCTCAGTGCCCCGATCAAGAGAGGTTTAGCGAGCCACCACTACAGCTTTCAAAAAAAGACTTTGGATCCATCTTGCTTTAGAAAAACTCCTCATCCACCCAAACCGCCACACGTGCCCTTTTCCTGTCTCCGTTTATTACACAGCCATGATCCTCTTACGAAGGCTTCCTCTCCAGTGGAATACCATATGTTTCTAGTTAAGCCCAATTTCTTTTTCTCATCATTCAAGACAAGCATTTGCCAAGCCAAAAGCATTGAGAAAGCCCCACTTCTGCCATTCTTTTTATCCCCCCCCCCCCCATGCGACATGCTTCAGAATATTTCAAATTGCTGAGGTTTTAAATTAATTTACAGCCACAACAAAAGAGCCCAGCATTTTAATAGCATTGTAAGTAATTTTAAGTTAATTCAGTAACCTTTGAAATAGAGTTCATGCAGCCACTAAATTGTGGTTTCTGTTGACGAACACAGAGGTCATACAGAGGCTTCCAGCTTATTCATCAAAGGATTAGTGGGATATCATTTTGAAATTGCTATTTTTCATGCAGTGGCATTCAAAATGTGTCACTGATATACTTTAGAGGACTTAAAAAACAATTAGTTATTTGGTTTAGATTATTTTTATAGTTTCAACTTCTTTGCATTCCCTCAAATAAAATCTGACCAGCAACTCTGGTGTTCAGAATCAAGAGAAAGGCTTTTATAATCAAAAGTGTCTTTTTAAAAGCTTTAAGAGGTACATTATTGAGGTAATTTCAGTACACAGTAGGAGTAAAATTGAATTGTGAGTTAACCCCAGCAGCTACACAAAAAAATTACAGAAATCCTTTAGCATGTGATGTATCATTTGTTTCTTTAGGGAGAACTCTGTTGAACATTTGAAACAGGAATGCAGCTTGTCATTAGTAACTGAGAACCATCTGCGTTCTTCAAACTATCTCTTGTAACTCCCAAAACACCAACCAGTTCATTTTCTACTCAGTATATTTAAAATCCTTTTTCACCCATTACTACTTCACATTCAGCAAGAAATAAGTGGTTTCCTTCATAATGTATTCAACAATATGAGAGTATAGCGTTGGTGTCACCTCCTTTTTAGTGTGAATTTTCCCCCCACATTAAATGTAAGCTGTTATAGGGCCCAAAGGAGCTCAGTAGTCTATTTTCCAATGATGTTGTCAGCCATGTGGCTTACACCCCTGAGAGGTGAAGGTAATCAGCCTTTTCATCTCCAGAGGAGGGGCAATGTCGAGGTCCTGGCTGACTCCATATTTTCCTCAGACATCCTCACAGTGTCTGAGCAAAGCTTCACTCTTACAGTGCTGAATCTTTATATGTACTATCTCTAATAGGGCTTTAGTATATCAAGATGTTTTTTCATGATTTCTCCCGAAACACTTTTTGAAGCGTTTGTATGACTCGTAGCCCTCAGAGAGCATATGGA
Organism: Plectropomus leopardus; assembly: GCF_008729295.1. Taxonomy (NCBI): domain Eukaryota; kingdom Metazoa; phylum Chordata; class Actinopteri; order Perciformes; family Serranidae; genus Plectropomus; species Plectropomus leopardus. The sequence goes on along the minus strand of NW_024621424.1, from coordinate 69 downwards.
AGAGAAATGTTGGACAGTCATCTTTAGTTTTCCCCAAGATTAATGACACAACTGAAGCGGGATAAAAAA
>NW_024621423.1:0-2222 GCF_008729295.1 Plectropomus leopardus | reverse complement strand
TTTGCCAAAAAAAGGAAGGAAAGTCAAATTGAGGCTCTTTGATTTAAGCTGGGTGTCTTTCAGTTTGTGGCTCAGTGTGACGGTTATTTGGCCGTCTGTCTTTCTCCTTGTGGCTGTTATCTAGTTGTCTTTGTGTCTCACACAGACAGCGTGTTACCAGGAGGAGAGGGAGGTTTTACTGAGGGGAGACAGATGCTGGATCACAGAGTTGCACTACGCCTTCCAGGACGACAACTATCTGGTGCGCACAGTATAAACATGGCCAGTTAATTATGTCAAGGGAATATTCTGTTGCCATTTTCCTCACCTGTCCACCTCCTCCTCCCTCAGTACCTGGTGATGGATTACTACGTAGGTGGGGACCTGCTGACTCTGCTCAGTAAGTTTGGAGACCGGATCCCGGAGGACATGGCTCAGTTCTACCTGGCTGAGATGATCATGGCCATCGACTCCGTCCACAGACTGGGTTATGTGCACAGGTAGATGATTCTCCTCTTTAAATAATCATGCTCAACATTTTTGGATTAGTTTCAGTCCCTGGCTGCCTACAGTTCATTGAGAAATTGTAATTTAAAGGGATAGTTCACCCAAAAACAAAAAATACATATTCTTCCTCTTGAGGAGAAGATTGTTTTGGCGTGAGTTGTCAGATGTTGGAGATATCATCCGTAGAGACGTCTGCCTTCTGTCAAATATAATGGGACTAGATGGCACTCGGCTTGTGGTGCGCATGGCCAACTTCCGCTGGCGAGCGGCTGATCTCTGGTTTAGTGCTCTGCTAGCTTGTATGGGATCAAATAATTTAATCTTGCCTCTCTTTTAGATTTTCCAAATGTTATTGGACTGAATGGGTTAAATCTTGATAGTGAAATCAGTCATTTTGTACATACATCCCGTTTTTCCCGTGATGTAGCCCTAAACTTGCAGTAGTAGTTTTTGATTAATGAAATCATTATAGATGTTATTTCTTATGTATATTATTAACATTATAAATGACAATGTTCTCCTCTGTCCTATTTCTTACGCAGAGACATCAAACCTGACAATATCCTGCTGACGGCTGAAGGACACATCAGACTGGGGGACTTTGGTTCCTGTCTGAGGCTCCTGGAGGACGGGATGGTGAGAGCTGACTCACTGCCAAACTGCCAAACATCAAATCTTCAAACACGTCTTTGTGACAGTCACACACATTTGATTTTGTTGCAGGTTCACTCGTCCCTGGCAGTCGGGACCCCTGACTATTTGTCTCCAGAAATTTTACGGGCAGTGGAGGGAGGCGGGGGTTATGGTCCTGAATGTGACTGGTGGGCTCTGGGAATCTGTGCCTACGAGATGATGCTGGGGACCACGCCCTTCTACGCAGAGTCCATCTCTGAAACGTACGCCAAGATCATCCACTTTCAGGTACATGAACACACTAACAATGTCCATGAATAGTTGTTTAAAATATGAATGCAGAAGTGTTGTAGTGGTGCTGTCTAATGGTGAATTAGACCAGCTGAAATTTCTGGTTAGAATTCCTTCAGTTTCGTGATTCAGGAGGTTTTAATCAGGAGTTGAATTACTCATTTATTCAGTCTCTTTTTCTCCAAAACAAACAAATCATGCGATTAAACCAGCAAAGAACACCAAATAAAGCAGTTTCATGTTACAGCTCAATGAATCTATGCCACCTTTTGGCATCTTTGGGATGAGCTGCTCGCCCACAGCATACTCAGCAGTTTTCTTTCATAAGCTAATGTGTGTTTACCTTTTTCTTATCGGGACATTCAGGATGTTTTTACTGTGAGCTGAATTATCCACAAAGGTCTCTTCCTCTCCAAAACAAACAGACTCTGTGATTTAAACTGATCACAAACCACATGAAGCCATTTCAGATTTGAAATCCATGTATTTCCAATGCGCTTTGGCATGTCGCTGCCGGAGGCTAGTCCAACACGTGCTAATGTGACGTCCCTTTTTTTCTCTGATAACTGAAAATCCAGACATGCGGGAGCTTTTCACTGGAAGCTAAATGATTAACAAAGGTCGCAAACAAACATCTGCCAATATATCCCCCTAAATCTTTCAGACTGGTCCTTTAACCTTTTGAAACCTGGATATATCAGCCGGATTTCTTTCAGAAACATGGGAAGAAGCCTATGAGCAACTTAATACGAAATGGCCCAAAAATGAGCAAGGAATTTATTACGTGAAAATTACCTAGAAATACACAAAAA
>NW_024621422.1:0-1892 GCF_008729295.1 Plectropomus leopardus | reverse complement strand
TATATACTGTTTAAATGACTGCTGCAAAGAACAAAGATTAATGCAAACAAAAGTTTATGTTTATGTATTAACAGTTATTCAGTTAAATATCTGCTTCATCACTCTGTTTAAAGAAGAGAAGTTCCATTCACATGGATGGGATAATTATGAGCCCATATAAATGAACTGCTGCCATCTGTTGGTCATATTGTACAATTACCAAAATATTTTCCCTCAAACCACCACCACCACCACCACCACCAACAACAACAACAACAAACTGAACCATTAATTTAATGTACACAATATTGTTTACAGGCTCCCTGTTACCCATGAATCATTGAATCTATTGAATCTGTCAGTTATTTTAGTAAGTTAGTATTGTATGTACCCCATCAAGGTATGTGTATACATGGTACGTTAGGCTGCTCTACATGTTATTGTAGGCCCAGTTGAATATGTAACTCGTTTTGATGTATGTTGTCAGGGATCCTTCCTCAATCTCTCTTTCAGGTCAGGGGTCCTTGACCCGAAAAACGCTGAGGACCCTTGATCTAAGCAAATTTCCTTCAGTCCTTTTGTGTTATAACCTAGGATCACAATTATTTCATGTTAAGATAAAGTCTTTGTTGAGACCTGAGGGATACAGACCCCCTACTGAAAGCCCCCCAGCTGAACTTGATTGAAGGGAAAAACAATGGCACAAAAATGCAATTGACTGTATTGAAGTGAATGGGAAATGCCTCTAAACTAACACAAGACGCTTCACTATTTTTGACCATTAAAATAACAATTTCTAAACTTACTTTTTACCTCTACATAAAATTAGAATTACAGCCAAAAGTGCTGTTATGGTAACAGCCCCCTCAGCAAATCCTGAACATTTGTGTAGCAGGTACAGCGATGGTGGCAACAAGCGACAACAGAGTTTCTGTTCATAAATGTGACAACTGTGACCCCAATGCTTATGATCCCGGTTTGTTCTCAGTTACAAGCAATTAAGATTTCCTTTGTCATCCAAGTTAAGTCAGTTTCCCGCTTTAGCTTTTGGCCGGACAGGCTTTTTGCGCTGATGCAGCGGTGGGCAGGCAGGGGGGAGCGGCTTGCGGCTGTGGCATGGCTTGTTGCCTGGTATGGAGAGCACTGGATCTCTCAGAAGGATTCGGGAGCCTTCACTCTTCGAGTAGGTTGTTGTCTCTGATTTGGCGCGTGGCCCAATGATGACAGGGGCGCATGTCTTAGGGATGATGGTGGTCATGGTTCGAGTCAGGACTCTTCCTCTCCTGGCCGCCAGAGAAGGAGCTGCTGAAGGCTTCAGTTTCTTGTCTGGACCTTGATTGTGGGATTGCTGGCTCTGCATCTTACACTCCAAGTCTTTCAGAGCCTGATCAGTGTAGGCTTGCATTTCTTTACGCACTTTAGAAATCTGCACCTCAAACGCATCCTTTAAGGCCTTTGCACTAGCCTCAAGCTTTATATCAAAAGCTGCACACAGCTCCTCATCTTTTAGATCCATCTCATCTTGTCGCTCATCTGTCTGCACCTCAGCTTGTTTCTTCTCCTCACTGCTGTCATCCTTGCCTTCGGGTTCACTATTCACCTGTGCAAACTGTGTTTCTCTGTCTTTGACCCTTTGCACCAGCTCCAGTATGCTGCTCTTTGGGGCCTTCATGCCCACTTGTGATCTGATCTGGTTACGTACCTGCTGGAAAACAGACTGCACCTTTGCTTGTGCCTCCTTTTCTGCAGCTACATTGTCCTCCGAACATTCATCCCCCAGACCGTCAGTGGAGATCTGCCCCTCCACTGTAGCAGCGTCATCCTGCTGTTGTTCCCCATTCACCAGTATTTTTGGATTTGTTTCAGATGACGATTCACTCATTTTTAGTTCTTGTCTTGACAGCTGTTGTGCT
>NW_024621421.1:0-5185 GCF_008729295.1 Plectropomus leopardus | reverse complement strand
TGTGTCATTTTAGTTCTTTGTTGTATTTTTCTTTTCTTTTTTTATTATTTTAATATTTTATTGTCTTTTTAATTAGCTCGTTTTTGGCACTCTGTTCTCATATTTCACGTCCTAATTTATATACCAGACATTTTGTATGCATGCAATCTGATTTAAAACAATGAATAAGTCTATAATTTATATTGAAGATTAATAAATAAAAATAAGAATAGATAATAAAAATTGTATACTGATATTGAAAATTGTTTCTTGTATATCTACACGTGCGTGCGTGCGTGCGTGCGTGCGTGCGTGCGTGCGTGCGTGCGTACCTGCAGCAGCAGGATGAAGTAGTCCACCGGGTGGTTACGTGTGTAGAGATAGTGACCCGGGCTCAGCCGGTTGTTTGGGTCGAAGTGCACTTCCTGGTTGACGCTGGGGTGACGGAGCAGGTGGAACAAGATCTTCTCAGACACGCGTCCCGGGCTGAAGTGCGACACCTCTGCAGGGGTCAAAGGTCACAGTTTTGGGGGTTACAGTGATGTCAAATTTGTCTGAGCAAGTAGATCCCAAATAACTGTCGCCAGATTCAATCCTGAGCATTTAGTCTGCAGCTGAATTATGAAACAGAAATATAATTATGACGTGTGTGATGTTAAAACTGTGACATATTCAGTCAGTCTGAGGAACAACAACAACAGTAACAACAAAAACTAAAAAACAAAAAGAAAATGATCTAAAGAGCAATGAAAAATATATATGTATTCATTGTATGTAATAATTTTTTTTTCCCAATTTGGTCAGTCTCTTTTCCCCCATGTTTTCCAAAATTTTTTGGATATGTTTCTCTGGGTTGTTTTCCACACATTTTCTAATAATCCTCTCCTCTTTTTTAAACTATTTTAAGTAATTTTTTTACTAATTTCTCACAATTTGTGGTATATATTTTGCCAAGTTGGTCATTGTCTTTTCCCCCTTGTTTTCCAAAATAATTGAACTAATTTGCTCAGTTTTCAAAGGGTTCTTGAAAAAAATGAGCTCAGTGGAAGTAGAAAATAATATTAATGTATAGTATTTTTATAGCCTGATTTAGAAAAGCACATTTTGTGTGCAGAGCGGTACGAGTGTGAGTTTATGACACTGCACAAAAATAATAATAATAATGCATAAAAATCAATGTTGTTGTCAATCGCTGACATATCCCAGGCTCTGATTATTAAAACAATCTACTGAGCATGTAGTATACTGAGAATAGTTCATTTTTCATGTTTTGTTTTGTTTTGTTTTTTTACCTAAAAACAACTTTAAAGGGCTAAAATGATTGAATATTTGATATTTATGATCAGGACTGATCTCAGTTAAAAAATAAACTCAATGAAAGTAGAAAATCCAATGAATGTATCATTTTTATAGCCTGAAATATTCAGTGCCTGTTAACATTAAAGTTCCTACAGTTTGTCCCTTATTTGTTTCCATATGTCTCTTTCTGCTCGGACTATTGAAAAACATCATGCACAAGTAAAGAGGACTTTTTACAAAATAAAAGCATCAAATAGCATTCAAAGACATAAGATAATCCTCTCAGACGTTAAACTGGACCACATCGAGCTTTGTGGCGGGAGATTATGAGTGTAAATCCAGTTTAACAGATAAAAACACACACACCTCTGGACAGGAAGCGGTGTGTGGCCAGCAGGAGCTGAGGTGAGGTGCGGATTTTGGGTTCTCCTTCAGGAGGCTTGAAGAGAGAAAACTCCTCGTGGACGCTGCGAGGCTCCAGAGGAATCTCCAGCGGGGGGAGGGGACGCTTTACTTTCCTGTCCACTACAGGAGGAGGAGGTGGAGAGGGTTAATCAAACACACCAGACGCTAAAGCAATATTTATAATTTAAGATGCACAGTGTTGGATTTCTTGCTGATATCCAAAATAACGAAATATACCGACTCATACTGCCGATAACCATTATCAATATATATCCACTCAGGGTTCCTACAGCTTAAAAATTAGATTTAAGACCAATTTTACAAAAACCAAAACTGAACAATTTTGCCCAAATGTGTATTGTAACATAAAATATGGAATTTATTGTCCTGTGAAAATGTTAGATTATCTATACCAAGTGTTAGAAAAAATTACTATATATATATATTATATAATAAAAATCTACTTGTTTACCAACTTCAGTAAGTATATATGGAGTTTTTGGCTGGTTTTATGGTGATTTTGTGTTTTTCACTCTACATGTGAGTCTCACAGCCTGGATCATATCAGGACGAGTGTTAGAAGAGGAACAAAGTAAAATATTTAACCAAAAAAAAAAAGTTACTACTTATTTCCAGATTTTACAATACATAATCAGGGAAAAAAATAATAAAATCCTACGTCTCATGTCCTAACAAATTAATTAGTAATAATTAATAACATTTTATTTTAATAGCAATTGAAGCCTTATTTAGATTATTGAATTCAATGACTTTTAAGACTTTTTAAGGATCCTTGGGAACCCTGACATCGCGTCTCTTCTGTCGTAACATCGTATTCGACCAGCAGAAAGAGACATGAAATACACGACTAACGACCTGCGAGCTGAATCTGCCCCCAAACATCACTTTCGAATTCATTTAAAAATAAAGATTCACACTGTGAATTGTTTTGTACTTTTAGTCTCCATAAGGTGTCAGAGAGCATAAAAAGCATCAAAATAAAGCCTGTTGATTAAAAAAAGTGCCAGTGGGGGATCCCCCACAGCCCCGACAGAGGGCCTCACTAAGACCCTAAAATCCTACAAATGTCCTGAAATTCAAGAAACATCCTACAATCCGAGTAACGTGACAAAATCCTAGAAATGTCCTCAAATCTGGGAAATTCTGTAAAACCTTAGAAATGTCCTGAAATATAAGAAACACACATACAAATCCTAGAAATGCGCTAAAATCCAAGAAAAGTCCAAAAACCACAGATAAATCTTAAAATCCTAGAAATGTTCGAAAATACTATAAATGTCTCACAATACCAGAAATGTCCTAAAATCAGACAAACATCCTAAAATCTGGGAAACATCTTGAAATCCTAGAAATGTCCTAAAATTTAAGAAACGTCCTAAACGTTAAAATCGTAGAGGTGTCCTAAAAACGTCCTAAAATCTGAGAAATGTCCTAAAATCCTATAAAAATCCTAAAATTCAAGAAACGTCCTAAAGTCCTGGAAACATGCTAAAATCATAGATTTGTCCTAAAATCCAAGAAACGTCTTAAAATCCCAGAAATGTCCACAAACGTGCTAAAACCTTTGAAATGTCTTAAAATCTGTGACTTGCCCCTTAAATCCTGTGAACACCTGCTGGTGCGGATGACGTGCGGATATCATCGCGCGTCCTTATTTCTGAAAAAACTCACAGTAGCCGTCAGATTCATCCAGGATCTCTGATTTGATGATCTCCTCGATGACGTCCTCTAAAGTGACCAATCCCAGCACCTCGTAGAACGGATCCCCCTCCCCCTCGTTGTTCACCCTCTGGACGATGGCCATGTGAGAGTTACCTGACAGGAAAGAGCCGAAAAAAAAACCTTTCAGTATTTTTTATTCCATTTCATTTCTATCATTCTTTATTAAAGGGTTTATTCACCAAAATCCCAAAAAAACCCACATTTTTTCACTCCTTTCTGGCCATTCTGGTTTTATTTTACCAGGTTTTGAAATTAATCCTGCATTTTATTTATTTTTTTATTTTATAAGTGAGGATATTTCCACACACAGTCCTTTTACTGGCAATAATCTGAATATGAAGACCCATTTTTTTTACCTGATGAAGGTCTATCGATTCTTTTTCATCACTATATAATAGCTTTTTTAAAAAAAATATATTATTTTAACAAAAAATAAATTAAGAACAGCATTAGAGCTGGATTTTTAAATAGAACTTACTGAGTGTTTGTTATTAGTGAGTGAGGGGGACGTCAAATCATTTTGAAGCACTGGGGGTGCAACTTTAAATGGCAGTATTTTGTATTTATTTTATTGTCTTTTTTTCTTTTTTTAAGAAAAAATGCCTTTCAAAACAAACATTTTTTTTCATTTTTTTTAGCTTTTTTTTCTTTTAAAAAATGATAATTTTTTAAAAAATCTTTTTTTCTGGAAGGTACATTTTCGTGAAAAAAAAATCAAATTTTTGTCTCAATTTCCCAAAATGTCAACAAATACCGCCCGCTCATCTGCAGTAACGAAAACACCCACTCTGGAAAAAGATGTTGCTGTTAAATGTTTTCCACTTTTCAGGATATATATTCACTAAACAATATATAAAGTGTGCTCCATAGCACGTGAAAATGTTTTTAAAAACAAAACAAAAAAACCTGGTTAATGTGGTCAGAAAATCTCAGACGCAAATATCTAAACATCCGCACATATAAAAGCAGAAGTGTCTGTGTGACTAGAGTCCACTAAAAACAAAAAAACAGATAAAATGTTCAAAAACATCAGAGCAAAGTTCGCCTCTGCTGTAATATTTCGCGTGTGAGCGCTGACTCGCCTTTCTTGAACTCCTCCAGCATGGCGTCCAGTTTAGTGTCGTTGAAGACGTAGTGCAGCGGGTGATTGTAGAACTTGGTGATGGTCGTCATGGGGGTGCAGTCGTCCGGATCCACCAGAGCCAAGTCTTTCACGTACAGGATTTCTATGATGTTGGACCTGGAAATGAAACGCGGGCTGATGAGCAGACGTGTGGAGAAAAACACGTGTGCTGTAAGCGCACCTCGTGTTGGCACCGAAAGTAACGTCGCTGAGTCAGTGTTTACTTTTGTTAGTTATCAAGAGTCAAACCGACACAGCCCGAGGCGCTCCAGAGACGTTTAAACAATAACAGGTTCTTTCTTTCATTACGGAAACTTTCAACATTGAACTGCTCATTGTTTGTCTGCCAAGTTAGCAAAAAAAAAGTTTAAAGTACAAGAAATATATCTATAAATGAGCAAAAATAAATATATTAACTTTTTAAAAATGGGGACAAAAGAAAAAACATTTTTTTAAAGAAAGGAATGCCCTGAAAAATTATTACCCTGTAAAATATTTTTGGACATTTTCCCTTCCTTTAAAAAACAACAGTTTTTACATTTTTTAAAATCTACTTATATTTTCATTTAGTAATTTATGTTTATTTATTTGCTATATTTATTTATTTTTATTTACTAATTTATGTGTTTATTTATT
>NW_024621420.1:0-3324 GCF_008729295.1 Plectropomus leopardus | reverse complement strand
TCAGATAAATGCAGTGAAGTAAAAAGTACAATATTTCCCTCTGAAATGTAGCAGAGTAAAAGTATAAAGTTGCATGAAAATACGATAAAGTACAAGTACCTCAAAACCGTACTTAAGTACAGTACTTGAGTAAATGTACTTACTTACATTCCTCCACTGATTACTAGCAGCAGCTGTAACAACAGGCTCACTGGGGACACGGCTGAAAACACAAACACCCATCTTTGCATCACACTGAAATAAAAGGCATTTTTGTTTGAAATGCACAAAGCGCCATCACTGTTCAGAGCCTTTTGTCCTGTAAACCCCCATCACCGTCCCCTGTTTGTGTGTGCAGGACTATAAGTTGAACTTTGGCCTGTGGGAGAAACATGTGGACAACATGTGGCACGGCGGAGTGGCCACCATCGAGTCCTGTCCCGGGGCTGAAGTGTGGGGGGTCATCTGGACTTTGAGTAACGAAAACCTCCCGAGCCTAGACAAGTGAGAATCACAAACACACAGCGTTCGATCAGTTAATGTTTGTCACTTTAAACCTCTGGGACCTGAGAAACTTGATTTAATTTTGAACGCATGGGGGTAAAAACAAACAATGATCAATATGACAAGACGTCCTGGAAAAAAAAAGTGTGAGAAGAAATTGAAAATTTTGCCTTCACTTGAAAATTAGCTGCAGGGTTTTTTTTTTAAATAAAAAAATAGTAAGAAATGTTTAGAAACTATATTCATAATTCTTATAAATATGTATTTAAACTATTTTATAGGGAAAAAAATATTTTATTTTAGTACTTCTTGGGTTAATTTACCTACTTATTATTATTATTATATTTTTTTTAAAAACGTTTTTCTTTTGCTTATTTTCAGGTAATTTCTTTACGAAGTACTTGCTAATTTTTGAACTATTACTTGTTAAGGTGTCCTTTTCGTGTATTTTTGGAAACAATCAAGCCGATTTTTCTCAGGTTTCAAAGAGTTAAATAGATGTGAAAGGCATTTGATAGCAGCACAAGTGACAGTGCGGTTTTCAAAGAATTAATCTTCTCTTTGTGTCCTCAGCCAGGAAGGAGTTAGTCTGGGAAAGTACTCTCCACTGACGGTTTGGGTGGAGACTGACAAAGGACCGATGCTCTGCAGGTCTTATCAGATGAACAATTTCCACGCCTGCCCTCCGTCTCCTCAGTACAAACAGGTGTGTGCATGTAAACAATCAAACACCTATTCTACACAATGACACGTTTTTTGTGTGTGTCTGCATCAGCGTGTTCATTTGAATGTCTCTTCCTCTGCGTTGCATTTAAGGTGGTGTGTTTGGGTGCAGAGCAGAACGGACTCCCAGCGGAGTATCTGAAGAGGCTGGAGGCCATTCAAACCAACAACTACAGCGGTCCCTCAATCCTCGATCAAATCAGATCAGTCATGAAGTAGAGTTCACCACTTTGGAAACTGCAGCTGACAAAAAAAAACCTCACAGCAAGGTCCATTAACCAGCTTTTCTGAGAACAGAAAGAAAAAAAGTATAGAATAGCTAATAATCCTTTAAAACCTCAATTGACACCAATTTTCTCATGCTGCATTCAGATGCCTTTCACAAGCATTTTAACCCTTTAAACTGGCAAGAAATTGGGAAATTGGGGTGGGGTGGGGGCATATGAAGAAACTAGAGAAACATTTCTGGAAAACTATAATTGTAATTATTAGAATTCTAAGTTTAAACTTACGTTGCAGAGAAAAAAATTGACCATCAAATAAATGAATTAAATATATATATGTAAATATCTCCTTAAATTATTTTTTATGATCAAATGATTTTTCCCGTTACAGAAAAAAAGACTTACAAAAAGGTATATATATGGCATTATTTAAAGATAATTACAGCTAGCTGGTATACATCAAGCAAGAAAAAATGAACGAAAGTGAGAAAATGAAGAAATGTACATGATGGTAAACAAAACTTTTGATGCCTATTAGAGCTGCGTTATGTTGACAGCTACAGAAAATAAAAATGCTGTTGTGTTACATTATGTGGAAGGTTATTCACAGAGGGTTTCTATACCAATTTCATTGCACCCCACCAAATTCCATGACTTTCCCAAAACTTTTAATATTTTTTAAAAATTCATTACTTTTCCAGGCCTGAAAAATACTGTGAAATTCCGTGACCTTTCCAGGTTTTTCATGAGCATGGTAAGCCTGAATAAGATAGTGAGTGGACCTTGAGTGAAGTTTTTCTTTGTCAAACTATTTCTGTGGCCAAAGCTAAAAGACTTAGGATGTTTAATTGGCACCTCCATGTGGCCAGAAGTTGGTACTGTATGCACCGGGCTCAGCACGTGTTGCTGGACCCAACACGTTGGATTTTGAGCTGCTATGAAACGATGTATTTTTATTTTAGAGCCATCGGAATGTAAGACTAAACTTTTGGTGAAGGGCAGAGCATTGTTTAATTTCAGCATTTCTCAGGGTAAATATTAAACACTTATGAAACACCCTCAAGAATCTTGTCAGTATTTATTTTGTCTTTAACCAATGTGTCACATTGCTGCTGATAAATTAACAAACGCCAGATATTCACTGAAAAAAACATACCTTGAGGTGCTTCAACAAAGCTTGATTTAACACTAATGGGTTTATTGCAAAATAAAAAAATCCTTTACGCAAAAAGGAAACCACTTTATTTGTTACAGCACAGTGGCCTTGGACAGAATGATAATCAGTACCTCTCCCAACAGATTTGATAATCTTATAGAAAATACAAGTGTAGTACAAAAAAAAACAGCTTTCAGGAGAACAGAAGATATATGGTAAACACCCAATAACTTCTTTTATATTTCTGTTGAATCTCTACGTAAATGTCTACAAGTTTATGCAAATATGTAGACTTCACAATGGCACAAATCATAATTTCATCTGACAACAAAAAAGGGTCATGCAAGCAAGATGGTCGGAGATGTAGAATAACCGAGAATTCAGCTATCTGACAACTCAAACATTTGTACATTCTTAAGGATTTTGGCTTCAAAACAGCAAAATGAACATTAACCGTCTTCATGAGATGGTAGGCAATAAAACATTTTACTGCTGATTTGTATAAATACAGAGGCGGGAGTGGTGTGAACAGTCTGCAAGGTAGGAAAAAAAAAACCAAAGCTTTGACACACATAGGTCCAAATATGTGAAAAAACACATCAATTTATAAAGAGGAAAGTATAATATAATGATAAACTAAGTATGCCTTTGTACTTAAAGGGATAGTTCCAATTTTTTGAGGTGGGGTTGTATGGGTTACTTCAGTCAGTCTATTACATACAGTAGATGTCAGTCTCT
>NW_024621419.1:0-2569 GCF_008729295.1 Plectropomus leopardus | reverse complement strand
TTTTAAAACTTGCACGTTTTGGGGTACTGAGGATATTTAAAATAAATACAAAACATGACCATTTAAAGTTGAATGGCCCTCCTCTATGCCAAATTAATAATAATAATAATAATAATAATTCTCCCCCAGTGTGCCTTCCTCGTTTTGCACCGCCCTTTCCCCTCTCATCAATAACAGTCTCACTCACATTTATTTAGAAGTGTCTACCTTTAACTGTTATTATAATTTTTATTCTCTCAATACAATTGTTGTTTTAGGTCTAATTTCTAAATCACTCTTTACTTTCCCCCATGAATGAAAGAAAAAGAGGTGCAAGAGCCAGAAGATCCGAATAAGGTCGTCTACCAGTCTGGTCACACTAAAACTGTCATCATCTACAAGAAAGACTTTGTCCCGTACAGCACGAGGATCTACAATTTCATCCAGTCCTTCAGCAGTGCACCTGGAGACAAGTAGCTGCATCAGTGCAGAGGATGAAGGACACTTCTTATGCACTATGAATTCATGCTTTTGTGTGAGGACATTATTATTAGTTGTAAAGAACTTCCAGCACAGTAGTCACCTATCCAGGTCCTTGGGAGCTGCAGTTGTGTTTGGATGCTAATGGACTGCCGTCAGATATATTTTATTATTAATTTGTCAACAAAATTCAGAAATATTACTGTTATCCGCATCATTGTCCACAATATGAAATTTCCACAATCACTGATGATGTATAAATAAAATTTGTCTCTCCATTATAGGCACTATTTAAAAAAAGTGTCTCATGGTTTGTTCTTGAATTAAAAGAGATATTGTCATTATCCCGAGTAAAGACTGATAATATATTAGACGCACCACCACCAAGTTCAGCTTCAACATACACAATAGAATCAAATCTCCAAAATATTTCAAATAAACTGAACTTTTTTAATTGTCTCTATCTTTATTTCATTTCACCTGTCCTCTTTCTAATATGTTTTTGCCTCAGATCTCTTTTCCAATTCTACCTTAAATTTTGTCTGGCCTTAGTTTGGCATTATTGGTTGGCACTAATAATTATGTTGCGTCTGCTTTGCCTTGTTTGTCAAAGCACTTTATAAACACTGTTTTCAAAGGTGCTATATAAATAAAGTAATAACAATAATAATAAAATGATTATTATAGTTGTAAGTGTCAAAAACATTAGGATCAGACACACTTTGTTAATCTTCTGGGGGGGAATTGTGGTACATTACAGTCGCTCTGATGCCAGAATAGAGCAAATATAACAGGAAAAAATACAAGTATGTAAAAATGGAAATTTAAAAATAGAAATACAGTTGTAGTAATCAATTAGTACAATTTGTAAATATTTAAATGTAAAAAAGAAGTATAGTTAATATGCTGAGTATGTGTCTAAAAATATAAACATAAGATATACAGCAATAGACAATTAGCACTAATATATGAATATTTAAATTACATTATAAATAATGTGCCAAGTGCGTATAGTGTGTACAATATAAAACTATGCCTTATGTAGCAATACAATGTACAAAACTAGTATTTGAGTTAAAAATATATATAAAAAAAATTGTGTGTACAATGCTACATAACAACAGAGATATACATAAGTAAGATTTCAGTGAGAATATATACATTATGTGTCACAGAATACTACTGAGGTTTTTCTCATAGAAATATGAAGCTTTTTATGGTCCTAAAATAAATAAAAAAATATATTTTTTTAAAATAACTTTGTCAGGAAAGAACTAGACCCCGCCCCCGCCTCCCACGCTGTATCCATTTCTCTTTACACATCCGGAGGGCACGCTCCGCGAGAGGGCGACAACGTGCCGTCCACGTCAGAGGTCTGAAGTTGAGAGAGCGCGTGCTCCAACACAACCAAAACAATGAAAGCTATCGTACAGAGGGTCACCAAGGCGACCGTGACAGGTAAGCGGTTGTTTTAAAGTGAATGTAGGTGTTAAATGTTGACGCCTTTAATAATGTCGCTAAACTGAGGCCAACAGCTTTTATTCATTAACGTCGCTGACTAAGCACGTTAGCTAACCTAGCTGGGTTAGCATTAGCTCTCCCGGCTAATCGACAGAGGCTCCACAGACAGCCAGGCGTGTCTCTGACCGGGACAGCAGACACAGCGCTGTTCGCTGAGTTTTCAAGCTCGGAGGAAAGCAGTTTAAGGTTGTTTCACCGCACAAATGACGAGCGTGTCCCCTGGATGTTGGTGGCAGTGACAGCTGAATGACAGCCCTGTCTGCTGGCTCCTCTCCTCCAAACACACTGATGTCATTCGGTCTGTCACCTGTCAGTTTGCCTGTCGGTGAACAATCACAGCTCACTCAACCTCTCCCTGTTTTCCTGCAGTGGGAGAGGAGCAGATCAGTTCAATAGGACGAGGACTGTGTGTACTGCTGGGTATATCTGTGGAGGACACCCAGAAGGATGCTGAGTACATGTGAGTGTTTGTGGGAGGGACCTGCAGCATCAGAAACACAAGGCTGGCATGGGCTGAAATCACTAAAAAGCATGTTTGTGCCAGGAAAAAAATAGTTTGTGTTAACCCTATTAAATCTGGATGGATATT
>NW_024621418.1:0-2787 GCF_008729295.1 Plectropomus leopardus | reverse complement strand
TGTGCCTCTGTCAGAGTTTCCATTTGCAGTCTCTGGTGTTCATGTGACAAACATAATTGGTGTCATTCTGATTGACTGCGTAACGCTACCATGAGGAGCAGCTCACTCTTCTCAAGCTTCGTCACTGAGATAAGAAGATGTCATGCAGCATTTAAAGTGCGTTTTACTGCATGAAGTGAAGTGTGAGACAGTGGTTATTTCCTGTTTCACCAGTGCTTAAATGGGGGAAAAATGTTTGTATTTAGCATAGATTGGCACAACACAACTACTTTCATTTGAAAGTGTCAGTTTTCACCATGTTTACAGTAAACATGGTGAAAACTGACACTTTCAAAGATAGATTCAGTAAAAAAATGTATCCAATCACCAGTTTCATTAATTGCAACACCATCCATGTCATGTACAGACTTGATTGTAGTTGTGTTTGTTTCTATGTAGGCCTCACTAAAAGTACACTGAGGGACAGAGTAGCTGAGTATAAGTATGCCAATCAAACTGGAAATTTTAATTATCCAATGGCCAAACACTACAACACTTTTTACAGTTTTCATATCATCACTGATTTTGTCGGCTAAATGTAAATTATTTAAATTGAACTCTCGTCATGCTAAATATACATTGTTGTTGTTTTGTCAATTTTTTGTGTTTTTTTGTGTTTGATTACATTGCTTATATTTTTATTACATCATTTGATTACTTTGAATGTAAAGTTGCTATCTCAGTAATGGTTTTCCAAGTCAATGAGACAGCCTGTTAGATTTTTGTATCTGTTGTTTTTATTGTTACGCCCCCCAGAGGCTAAAAAACAAGCTGTTGTGTGCTCTCAACAGTGCACACCTGTGGTGACTGCAGTTTTAAGCACTCTCTTTGTGTCAGTGTGTCACTGCACCCTGAAGAAGGTGCAAGCCAATACGTGTCATCCTAAGTGTCTGGACCTGGATCTATTACACCACAGTTTCTTGGTTACAAGTACATGCCTTTTTTTTTCAGTATTCCCTTCTATGAGCACCGGTGGTTGGAGGGACAGCAGAAGCACTCCTGTTGTCTTCTTTTTTCACATGTACTAGAATACAGCTTTGAAAATAATGTTGGGTTTGCATTTAAAGGCATACACACAAACACAGGTGTTTTTACTTAACTAAACAGGTTGAGGTGGGTGGAGCCATGTTGGGAAATACAAGACAAGACAAGACAAGATAAACTTTATTGTCTGTTCCAATCAGTGACAGAAATTCTCCTTTGACAAAGCTCCAACAATAAATACAACACATTATTAATCACATGTGCTATAGCCCTTGTGTTTTTGAAGTGTTTTTGGCCATTTTTGCAACGTTCTATGCTATGGCGTGTCTTAGCATGCTATTCTAAGCTGTTTTGAGGTGTTTTCAGCTGTTTTTGGGACATGCCATATTGTGACATTTTTGCCATACAATAGCCTTGCCTTTTCGCTCATTTTTTCAACATGCATATTTATGATGTTTTTAGCCGTTTTTGCAACATTCTATGCTATGGCGTGTCTTGGCACGCTATTTTCTGCTGTTTTGAGGTGTTTTCAGCTGTTTTTGGGACATGCCATATTTTTGCCCCGTTTACACGTACACGGTTATTTTTAGAAACGGACATTTCACCCTCTCCGTTTTCAAAAATAATTCCGTGCACACGTATCCGTTTTCAGAAAACTTTGCGTTTACACGAACCCGTGTATGTCTGCTGCCAGGACATTCCAAAACTGTAGGTGGCAGTGTAACGAGAAGCTGAAGCCCACGTTAGCCAATCAGAATCCTGAAAATAGCAACAACAGCAATGAGTCACTTCCTCTTGTTGTTGCAAAATTGCTGCCCTCTGAACACTCATTCGTCTCTGCTCCTCCATGTAATAAATCAGCTGTAGTTGTAAATGTAAGCATGAGAAGCGGGTTTGCACCAACATAAATGCGGCTGCTACTCTGAGGGGATCCATGGTTACCATAGCAACATGTAAACATAGGTCGCACTTTTGACGTGAGTGCAAGTTCTGTCGCATACTGTGACGTCTACTGCCTGCGTTTTCTCCGTTTTGCTCCGTCGACACGCAAACAGGCAACCGGCGTTTTCCAAGATCTCCACCCTGGCCGGAGTTTTTAAAAAGCATCGTTTTCAGAGGCGAATTCTCTGTTTGCGTGTAAACGAAGGGTACAAATGCAGGAATTCCGTTTCTAGAAATAACCAAGTACGTGTAAATGGGGCATTTGACATTTTTGCCATCCTATAGCCTTGCCTTTTCGCTCTTTTTTTCAACATGCATATTTATGGTGTTTTTAGTCGTCTTTGCAACATTCTATGCTATGGCGTGTCGTGGCACGCTATTTCATGCTGTTTTCAGCTGTTTTCAGCTGTTTTGAGGTGTTTTTCGGACATGTCATATTTTGACATTTTTGCCATACCATAACCTTGCCTTTTTGCTCATTTTTTCAACATGCACATTTATGGTGTTTCGGGCCGTTGTTGCAACAGTCTATGCTATTGTGTGTCTTGGCACGCCATTTTATGCTGTTTTGAGGTGTTTTCAGCTGTTTTTGGAATATGTCATATTTTGAAATTTTTGCCCTGCCTTTTTGCTCATTTTTTCAACATGCATATTTATGATGTTTTTAGCCGTTTTTGCAACATTCTATGCTATGGCGTGTCTTGGCACGCTATTTTCTGCTGTTTTGAGGTGTTTTCAGCTGTTTTCGGGACATGCCATATTTTGACATTTTTGCCATACTATAGCCTTGCCTTTTTGCTGATTTTTTCAACATGCATATTT
>NW_024621417.1:0-2018 GCF_008729295.1 Plectropomus leopardus | reverse complement strand
AGGTTATAAAAAATGACGATATCTTAAGTAGCACAATTAATTGAAATATAATAAAAATCATAACTTTGCCAACTGCAATATCCAAATCACAAGAACTGCAGTTTTTTTTATACAGGTAAAAAGTGTGCGTTTTGGTGCTACAGAGATGCCCCAGCCCTTAAACCATATTCCACACATAAGAAAACATGCTCTACCTAAATAATGGCAATATGATTTCTTGATTTCTTGGGTGGTGATGCACAAATAAATTAATATATACTGTATGTAGAGACTACTTTTAGCATTAAAGTAGGTCTATGACAAATATCTTCTTTTAAACTTTCATATGGCACCAGGAAAATACCAACACCCTACTGCACCAGGATTTTACTTTTGAAAGACTATGCGCAAAACTAAGTAAGCCAACTTTAATGTGGAGAATAGTTACATGAGCACAGAAAATATACTGCACAGAGCTGATGCTAATGCAATCACACACCAAGCTATAAGCACAGCAGAGAATGGGGAGGACAATTAACCTCCATGACAAAACTGCATTAGACACAATTGCTTTTATCAAATGATTCACCAGAGTTGGAAATCACTTGCATATACGACTTACATTACTGAGATAGATAAACCTTAGCCCAGCAGCCCACCTCATATACAGCAGCAGTGCAAAATACATTAGCTGTGTGGTAAATTATGTACATGAAAATCACAAAAATGCATTGCTTGAAACAGGCAGATGGAGTGTTGATAAGCAGGAGAGGACCATACGTTTGCAAAAAGTTTGGAAAGCAGGAAACACCAAGTCAGCAGTAAATCACAAGAAAAATAATAAAGCAATAACACATATAAAACACTGCTTTCATCCTGGAACATCTAAAAGTCTGTGGAGAGACTGTGCATGTTACTATTTGGCATGCATGTGCAACAAGCTGAGCTGAATTTCCAGTCAGAAGGTACCATTTACTGGGA
The DNA here is from genome assembly GCF_008729295.1 of Plectropomus leopardus. Lineage (NCBI taxonomy): Eukaryota > Metazoa > Chordata > Actinopteri > Perciformes > Serranidae > Plectropomus > Plectropomus leopardus. Next base: position 1,058 of record NW_024621417.1, on the reverse strand, counting down.
AATAGTTAAGCAAATGAGCCAGTCACCAGTTTAAAAAAACTAAAGCCAAAATGCAAGCACATTAAAATCTAGCTGGTCTGCAGGGAGCTAAAATGAAACTCCCCAAACAACCAAGAAATATGTCCCAAATCAGCCCACAACACTGAAACAATATTATTCATATTTCATCCCTTCAATGAACATCAAGAGAGCCCAATAATACAGAAAACAGCGAACAAAACACGAGCTCCTCCACTAAACCAAACGAATTCAGAGCCACGCAAGCGCAGAAATTATCAGTAAGCAGTCAAATTACTTCGAAAATACTGCAGAAATACCAAAAATCAGAGCCAAAACACAAACTCTCATCATGCATGTTAGCAACAACTTAGCATTTAGCTTACCTTGGTCCCAGGCTTCTCCTGCTCCATCTTCGATTAGCTTCCTCCTTCTTCACCTGTGAGGCCCACGGCTGGTGTGACCGAAGGCTGAAGAAGTTTTCTGGATCCGAGCAGCAGCAGCGGTGTCAAAAACGTCCGTGTTTCCTCCACAAAATCGTCCTGAGGTGATACAATCTGACAGTTTGTAGCTAGCTTGCTAATGAAATGCTAAATTAGCTACTCGCGAGCGGTCCAACGTCCAACGACGAACTGCAGCTTCAAACCGGAGGGGGCGGGGCTTCCGACAACAAGCGCCATGACGTTTCCTTTCAGGTGTGTCACTCAATTAAAGGGTCAGTGCACCCAAATGACACAACATATTTTCTCACTTAATTCTACTGGTGTTAAGACATGTAGATGGTTTAATTTTATTTGTTTGTTTATTTATTTATTTATTTATTTATCTGTTTATTTATTTATGTATTATCACACAAACACACTGTTTTTAAAGTCACATGCATTGAAATGCATAGCTCCAGTCAATGATCATGTTTAGAGCAAGAAATAATTAACTTCATGGCAACTTTAAAAAAATGTTTTTGTGACAGGAAGGGGGGTTATAATTTAAGAGCACAGTGTTCTCCACATTTTCAATTACATCTCAAGTTAAAAAGACAGATAAAAAGATACAATTAAAAT
>NW_024621416.1:0-3540 GCF_008729295.1 Plectropomus leopardus | reverse complement strand
GAAAACATACACTGGAAGTCAATAAGTCAATAGTATATATTTTTAATCTCTATTCTCTAGAACAATGTGAGACTGTTAAATGGGCATGAGGTCTGGCATTGGGATTTTTGGGGTATAAAGTTATGTCTGAGGGTGTGGGGTGGGAGATATCTCAAAGAGACATTGAGACAATGGTCAGATGCCATATATTGTATTGAAAAGATTATGCCTTGTAAATTAACCCTCAATTGTTTCTGGTTATGTGACCGAGGTTTAAATGCTGCTGTTGACTTGAGACATTGAAGATGTGTGGCGTTGACTTTCTGGTAAAGAGCCTGTTGAGTTGTGTCAGTTCTAAGCCCTCTCCCATTCCTTTTCATTACACTTGGTAAGCCACTATAGTACATAATTTTGTAGTGCACCCTTACCGGATCAGTCATTCCCCGTCAGTCTCAGGTGGCGTCACAGGAAGTCTCACACAGGGCCACAAATCAAGTGATTATGGTTCTTTGACAGTGTGTGAGCCTATTGATTGGTTTTAGACAGTGTGAAAGTGTATACTCTGACACGGTTTCTGTCTACCTCAAATGGCTTCAGCTTATACACCCAGTTTGACATTGTGGTTTCAAACTAGCCCGACTGGTGTTTTAGCTGAATAGAAAACATCTCCTCTTATGATCATCTGATTTTGTCACTTTCAGAGTTTAGCAGAGATTATTTATTTTGTGAGATAATCTGTGTTTTGTCATCTGAATGACAGAGCACAAGGTTTTCTTTCTTGTAGCTAATAACATTTTTTTCTACATACAGAGAGTGGACACAAAAACATGAACACCTGTAAATTGTAGTGCAATTCAATACAATAGCCCTGCAACAAATAACACCATTGTAAAGCTCAAGCTGTAAAGGTTGGTCAGAAAGGTGTTGTTTTACAGCCAAGAGAATTATTGAGCCTGAATTTTGTGGTAGTGTGTGGGATTGCATTGCCAAGTAAAGCTAAATTCACACTACACAGCTTCTAAAGTTATTAGATCGTTGTATAATTCACAATACACAACATAATTTTTAATCCGGAAACTACATGACTAACCGGCAACAAGGGGTCACACAATGTCTGTATCAGGAGAAATCCCCGATGAGTATGTCATGTGATGCGCAGGTCAACCCCACAACCCATGTATGATAAACATTGCGTGCAATAGTCCACCCTCCCTTCACCTCTCAATGTCATTTTCACTCTTGCCCTCACAAACAGACACACACACACACACACATCTTGGAAAGTATTGCAGCACCGCTTGATTCTGTCCTCTACAAGTGTCTTGCGCTCTTATAGACTCTAACTTGCTGACAAAGTCTGGATATTTAGCATGCTAGTTATCTGGGGAATGTCTGGGATGAATCAGCGAAATTTAAAAATATGAAGAAAAAAAATACAAGTTAGATAAAGATAAGAGTACAAAATCTATATGCACCTTTCACTTATTCAGATACTGTATGTCTGTAATTGATAGGTATAATATAGTTCAAATTTAACCAAGGTAGTAGCCTATTTATCACAGGGCTATTGCACTGTATTATTACAAGAATTCATGTTGTTGAGTTTACCCGCTTATACAAAACAGTGATTGACGACGTGTAGTGTTCTTTTGAGACCCTTAAAGCCCTCTCTTAGGCCTGTAATTTGGTGCATGAGGTCAGTGGGAGATACCTTAAGCGAGCCACTGCTATTTGCTGTGGACATTTCATAAAACTCATTTATATATATACTTCAAAGGGTTGGGGTCGTCATTGGTAAATAAACTCTGCTAACATGTAAGTGTTGAAATGTAGAAGTTAGTGATTAGGCTTTGACTCACAATGTAAGAGGATGATTTATGCTGTAAATTGCAGTTTATAGTCACCAAGGGCTAATTTTAAATCACATTTTATGAAAAAAAAAAAGTGTGTTATTTTGACAGACCGATAAGGCCTCCATAGCCCTCATGTTCTGTCAGGAATAACCTCTAAATGCCTTAAGCTCATTCAGCTGTCTTATCAAGTATTTTGAGTGTTGTCATTGACATTGTTTCCTGTTTCACCAGCCTGTATGTTAAACATTAACGTGGTTTTGCGAGGCTAGATGAACTAAATACATCGCCTGAGCTGTGACAGGTAAAGAAAGAATGCAGAGTAATTGAAAGATATTGACAACTATGGATTCTACACAGGGTGTCTAAGGCGAAGCATATCGAACCAGAATTATGCAGCAATTCAAACATGGCAGACCAATATATATATTACGTGCGTACAGGGGTTAATGTCTGTCATAATGACCATGTTTTGCCTGGAAGGAATTTTGTTTTGCTTACAGATATCACCTGAACACATGTTTGGTTACAGGGAGTGATGTCAGATCCCATACTTCTGTTCAGTCATTCCCTTTAAAAATGCGTTTCGTGTCTTTGTCATGTTAAACATAAAGAAGGGATCTTTTGATACTGCTGCATGTAGCTTTAGGGTTCTTTGAGAGATGTTCTTGGGTCAAAGCTGGCTAATCATAGAAGTCTTGAGTGACCTTAGGGGAGGTGTGCAATTCTTTTGTTTTCATCTAATGAAGCCTTTTAAATAGTTTAAAGTTAGTTTGATAATTTTTATCATAGATATATTTCAGTTGCGCGAGTCTGTTCATTGCAAATCATACCAGCAACAAAGTTGAAGTACAGTAAAGTATTGAGCCATGTTGCAAGAGGGATCATATTGCCAAATGAAGAACAAATATCTTATTGGAGTAGAAAATGAAATCCTGTTGTTTGCCCAGATGTACAGTTAATGTAACATAAATCTGTGATTCTGCTAAAGTTTAGCCTTGTGTCTGTAGATGTTGGCCTTTTTAAGAAGCCTAGGAAGAGAATCATCAACATAGATACCTACTTGCACACCATGGGACGTGGATTTGACTCGGATCAGTGGACTGATAATTTGTGTAGGTCACTACAAAGGGCTAAACAGTCTTCAGGGCTGCTGCTAAGTATGTGGGCACTGTTTTAATCTTTTAGAGAATAACTGACTTGTCATAGGTGAGTATCTGACATGGAGCTTACTTTACATTAATCAGTGGATGTGAATTTCTGATGTTGGAAAAAAACAAAAGAGCTATTTTTATTTTGTGTCATGGAATACATTGAGCCATTTGAACATGATTGGTTTAACCCACACCAGACACACTCAAGTCATTGTGAAAGTCAGTACTCCCTTTACCTCTTTGTGTGGTTATCTTACTGATGTTAACAGTGGTGGTGTAGTTAGGCAGCCCCTTTACCATTCCCTTTTTCCCTAACCCTTTCTTGGCATGCTCTGTACAAGGCCCAAACCCATATCTTTTCTCCCTCAACCCCACATGCACCCTCACACACTGTGTCCCTTCTCCCTTCTCCCCCCTTCCCCCTTGGCACTGAAGGATCATTGCACAATGTCTATATGAAGGGGTCTGGACCTTACGATCTATATGTGGGCATACATGGGGGTGGAAAGGGAAAATAGCCAAAATTGTTAATCGGTGAAATATATATATATATATAT
>NW_024621415.1:0-2156 GCF_008729295.1 Plectropomus leopardus | reverse complement strand
AGGTAGGCAAGACCTGATGGAGGCAGGGCACCCAGGTCCAGCCCAGGATACCCATATAGATTCAAATAACGATTAATCCATCATTAATTTAACCAATAATTGATTAAGGGAAGTGCTTACAATTTGCAACACCACAAAGTATTTACCCATGTGGAAATTAAATCCTAAAAACTCTATAATCAAAACAGCTCTTACCTTCTCTTGTACTCGTCTCTCTCTCTCTTCACCTTGGCCAGCACGTTGTACAGGGCTCTGATCTCAGGTGTGATGGTGTCGATCTGGACCCCGACGCCGTCCGGGTGCGTCCAGGAAACTCCGGGGCCCGTGAGGCACGACTCCCTCCCGGTGCCAAAGCGCCGGGTGTGGTTGAAGGACCAGATCGTCCCGGGGAGGAAGCGCGGGGGAGGAGGAGGGGTGTTGTTGGTGTTGGTCCCGGTGTGAGCGGCGTATTTCTCGTTGTTGTTGGTGATGGTTTTACACGGGTCTGTGGGACTCAGGGCCGGGCTGATGGAGAAACCGCAGGTGGTGAGGTTGGAGTTTGAGTCCGTGGAGACGGTGCTCGGGTTCAGGTTGTTCCCCAGCTGGTATTTGTTGTCAAACAGAGGAGGAGGAAGGTTTAGTGTTGGAGAGAGGAGGCCGCCGGGGAGGTAGGCCGAGTTGTTGGCGTTTTGGAGCGGAATGAGGTTCGGTCTGGCCGGGATGGGCCCAATAAATCCAGTCTGGACCCCCATCTCTTTAGTCTGCGGCTTCTGGTGCCCCTCCTCTCCGCAGTTCCCCTCCAGAGCCTGCTGCAGCTGCTTCTCCAGCACCTTGTTCCTGCGCTCAAGCTCGTGCACTTTGGCCAAAAAGCAGCGGAAGCGCAGATTCAGGGTCTTCAGGACGCTGATGTTGGACCCCAGGTCATTGCGCAGCGCCGTGGCCGCAGGGGGCACGCGGTGCAGCGGGGTGCTCAGGTGCAGGTAGGCAAGACCTGATGGAGGCAGGGCACCCAGGTCCAGCCCAGATAACCCGTCAGGCCCGAACCCGCTGTGGTCCCCCAGGAAGTAGCCGGGCTCCGGGATGGCGGAGTCGTTCTGGCCCGTCATCTGGTGGTGGTGCTGCTGCGGAGCCAGAAAACCACTCTCCCCCAGGACCGGATTCATGCTCGAGTAGGAAAATCTGAAGTGCTCGAAATCCGGCATGAACCCAGACTTCTATGTATTCAACTCTAAAAGTAATGTTGTCTATAAGCGCACTATAATCCTGCAGGCCCAACTGCCTTGTTTTTGAGTCCTCCTCCTGGTTTGACCACCTTTACGCAGAGCAGAAGAGAGATGATGCGGTTAAAAGGATGCTTTACGGGCCTAAAAAACGCAGCAAAATAACAAACCTGAAAAATATTACCGTATAATGTCACTGTTTGGAGAATACAAACAACAAGGTGCCTCTACACTCGCAGACTGGCCGCTGCAGCAAAATTTAATTGCCGAGTTTACTTTTTACGCAGGACTAGATTCTAGTCACAAGCGACGCGCACAGCCATTAGCGGTTTATTCTAACCCTCAGAATAAAACCCACGGATACATTTTTTTTTAGCTGTGATTAAAATGTAAGCTTCGTACCTGGCAGCCAGAGGAGAAAACACAAATTTTAGCTCCAGATAATGATGTGAAATGAGTCTGAGGAGCAGAGTCGAGCAGCGGTGCAGCACAGCTCCCAGATAAACACAAGTGACTGCGGCGTTCACATACCGTACTGACGGCAACAGAGGAGCAGCCTGTCCTAGTTACCGTAATGGCGGGATGAGAGGCGCATATTAATCAGTCTTGTCTGAATCTGAACGAGAGGCTAAAGATGATTTAAAATACAATTTCAGATTTATGAAACCTTTACTCTATTTGTGAGAATGCAAAAAAAAGATGATTTCACTGTTTTTTTTCACGTGGAGATCAGATTGGACCAGGATCTGAACTAGATTATTCCAGAGAGACTTAACTTTAGCTTCCCTGTGATAATGTCCAGATTTGACCTGTCCAAGTATAGAGGTTTTCAGAAGAGACCTGAGTCACTGTGGTCTGCATGTGAGAATGCAGTGAAATTTCCCTTTAGAATTAATAGAATAAAGGTTTCACAAATCTGAAATTGTGTTTTAATCAATCTTCAGTCTCTCTGTAATA
>NW_024621414.1:0-2050 GCF_008729295.1 Plectropomus leopardus | reverse complement strand
AAAAAAAGAAAAGGAGAGAAAAACAAACAAAACTTGAAAAGAGTGCCTTAAAATTTATAATAATTCTGTAAAAAAAAATTTACAGGTTTTTTGTGATCATTCCCTTGACATTTTTTTTCTCTAGAATTTTGTTTTACAAAATTATTATCTAATTATTTTTATACTTATTATTTTTCTAAATCTTAATTTCTGTGGAACATTTCTTACAAAGTTGCTCATTAGCTATTTTTCAGTGCCTCGAGCAAATCCATTTCATTTGCTCAAAGTTTTAAATACTTGTAAACGACATCTAAAAGTAGCACAAAAAAAACTGATGTCACGTCAGGTTTCAAAGGGTTAAAATGGGTCCCTTGAGATTCATTTTTAGGTGTTGCTTTGGCTCTTTCCTCCTACACCTTCCTGCTTGTGTGATACCAAATCGACTTGATTTGCACTTGATTTGGCAAAACATGCCAGAAAAAAAGAGGTGTAATTCTGCCAGAGCATTGTCATTGTGAGAGTGTGTGTGTCACTTCACTGATATGTGCTGATGTGCTGTTTACTTTCTCACTCTGCTTCTATTTCTCATAAGACGTACATTTCAAATTCCAAGGCCACTTGCCTTCCAGCACTGATTGCAGGCTTTATAAAAAATGACTCTATTCTTAGGAGGACTCTATTTTAACATGCACTGCGCACAGAGAAAAAAATAATGAAAGACCTTTTGTTCTTAATAGCATATGAATTTGAAATGAAAGCACCGTTGTTGTGATTTTGCAGCAGCACTCTATGAGTCCTATTATAGGGCTGTCTAACTATGTCAGGGGTGGTGCTGCAGAAAGTCTGTCAGTCTAATTGTATGGCTCTTTGTCCTTGTTTTAATTCAAATTGCTCAAAGCCTTCTGAAGTGTTTTTTCCTGCTTAATGAGTTGAATCAGGTTGGTTTAGAGTGAGCAGCTAGCCTCACGCAGGTCCTTGGGGGTAAAGTCCCAAGCGCCACACTGAGGTATTTATACGTAGGGAGACTCCGAGGGGAAGGGTTAGGGTTATCTAAGGTAAGACTGACGGTGCAGGTTGGGGATTCAGACAGCTCTGTATATTGCCTTTCTCATTTCTGTCCTCCCCTGACCTCCTCCTGTTAATATTTGTCGTTCTGCTCTTGCCTCGCCAGGACTTGTTGGACAGCGATTGGGCCAGCGTACGGAAAGTTCTTGAGCAGGCGGATATCCTGGTCATTAAATATTCAGTCACTGACAAGCTGGCCTTCCAGCAGGTCAGGAATGGCTATGCCCCGAGACTCCGCCCACTCTTGAGGCACTGGGGTGTGCCTGTCATCCTGGTCGCTGTTGGAGCACGGCTGAACGGTGAGGATGCTTTTGTCCCGTGGTTTTCTCAGAGTCAGAGTAGAGTTTTGACAACTGATGATTCCTCAAACAGTTTGTCAGTGCTGTACAGGAACAAAGGAGCTTTAGGCAGCAAATACAAAATATCTCCTAGCCATCATTCTTGATATTCTGGTTGATTTACTGCTGCCTCTGTTCAGTTTGATTGTGCGAAAATATCATGTTCTTCTGGTTGGACCAGTGAGATCACTGTCTGAGCCTTGTGTCCTCTAATGTGTCCTCCCAGAGATGAGGAGGATGCTTGTGATTAAATCTCCTCTTTGCTGCCTTCAGGCGGTCAGCTTGCATGCTTTCCAAAGCAAGACACTAACTTTATATTATTTTGGTCATTTTAAGCCTTGCAAGCTGACGAGAAATTGCTCAGCGCTGAAACATATACCGCCGTGCCCCACAAAAGTAGTAGGACTAAGGTACTTGGGCGTAGCGTTACTCTAGGCTGCCCGACATGCCAATTATCAATATACATGTATTTTGGTAACTCAGTGTGTAAGTTAGTATTTTTTTTGTGGAGACACACTGACCCTTGTTGAATCCAGATTCTGTAAAGACACTCATCAAATGCTCCAGGTTTTATTTTTAGCTTGTGTGCACAACATACTTTGAGATCCTGTCAAAGCTCCGCTGCAGAATGATCACAGTGTAAGTCAAGTCTTTGCCAGAGAGAGAGG
>NW_024621413.1:0-1349 GCF_008729295.1 Plectropomus leopardus | reverse complement strand
GTAGGGCTGCAACTAACATTTATTCTCAGTATCTATGAATCTGTCCAGTTACTTTCTTTTTCTATGAAATCAAATAACTTGTGAAATATCCTGATGGAGAAATCTTTAAAGTATTTGCTTTTTCTGAACTACAGCCCAGAAATTAAACTTTCAAAAGAAAAGCAGCAGCTGAAACTCAGAAAAATCTCTCAACTAACTGATGGACAACGTAGTTTATCGCAAGCAGATTTCAAGTTGATGCAAACAAGAATGTAAACCAGTGGCTGCCGAAAAATGTCGAAAAATGCATCCACAAATTCTTATGTGTGACCTAAAACAGTGGATCCCAACTTAAAGGGTCACGAGGTCAAATACTAGATATTTTCAGCTCTTTAGGCTTCTGAAATCCTTAAAATAATACAATGAATGAAAAATCACTCTCATTTCCACCATAAGAGGACTGCCTCACTTTAGGTGGTCAAAAGCCAAAAAATAGGAAACTAAAACATACAAAAACAGGAATGATCCCTTAAGTATCTTCATCTTCTTTTTCATTTGACTGTCTTCGCCTTCGCCTTCACTTTTCGCATCTTTGCTGGATTAGCAACTATTCTCTTCACTTTGAGCGGCTGCAGCGTGCAGGAGGAGGCCGACTCTGTGACCTCCTCAGATTCACTCTCAAGCTTCCTTTTCTGGCCCTTCCTCTTCTCCTCCTCCTCCTCCTCCTCCTCCTCCACATCAGCGGGACCTTCAGGTGTCACACTGGGTGCTCCACCCTGAAGCCACGCAACATCCAGTGAAGGCACTCTGGGTCTGATGGCGTCCACGGTGTCAGTGAACACCTCGTCATCTTTGCAGGCGCACTGTCTGAACCCCAGAGCGAGGACACTTTTCAGCCCCAGCGGCTCCGACACGCTCTGGCTGAGCCGGGGGACCTGGCAGGCCGGCACGCCTCTCGTGGCGCTCAGTGCGATCAGGTGATCCGTCATGTGTTTGGGCTTGACGGACTTGCACACGAGCAGCAGTTTGAGCTCGTTCCTCTCCAGAGCTTTGGTGACCTCGTTGATGCCGACGGCCAGCTGTCTCCTCGCTGACACGTCTGTCCAGCCGTTTTTGGGAGAATCCTGGCTCGCCTGGGGAGCAGGTTCTGGTGCGGCGGCAGGTTTCTGGTCTTTCTTTTTCCTCCACGGCCGAAACACTTTGACCTCTTTCTTCTCAAGACCCGTGGACACCAGTTTGTCCCTCAGGGTTTTCAGGATGAAGTGCATGTCTTCCTGCGGAAGCGGGCCCCATCGTGGAGTGAACGGTGACGTGAAGGAGGTCTTTGCTGGCTTTCTGATTTCCTTTTTAGCTGATTTTCCTGCAGCAGC
>NW_024621412.1:0-3553 GCF_008729295.1 Plectropomus leopardus | reverse complement strand
GAGCTCTATTCTGCAGGAGCATGTCATCACTAATCTAATCACAAAGAATTATAATCCTTAAATATTGAATGCTTGAATTATATCTGCTCAAACTTAGGACAGGGACAAACAATCCCTTGGCAAGGCATTTGCTTCATTATTTTTTTATTACAAGAATGTTTTTAACATACATGGACACACAGTATGCTTTTTTATGCTTTTTATGCTTGAGAATTTACAGTCTTCCTTTAAATCCAAAGCAAACATACGGACACATAAACTACATTTGCCACAACCCACTCTCCTGCATCCAGTGTGCTCTCTGAAAATGTGTGGCACTCACAAATTCTACCTGCGTCACTTTCACCACAATCTGCAAACCCGAGGGTCTACAACCTCCCAGAGGCATACCAGCATGTGATTACACAGCCAACATCAGCAGATCTTTAGCTTAGCGATTAATTCCTGCCGTTTTTCCATAGCCATGTTTTCCTTTTCCAATTAACATGCCCATATCTCCACCACCTTCAGTCAACAAGGAAAAAAATCTGTGTATATTTTACCTTACATGCTTTAATCAATAGTTGGAGAGTGGCACTCCTTGTTCAAACACACCACAACTGAATGCTGAAGCTGTAAAGAGTGTGTTTACATTTGTAATAGATGTAAACACAGAACCTTGCAGTCATGTAATTTGAGTTGCAAAAAGACAAGTTTCAAATAGCTCATTTTCCATCTCAAGATCACACTCAATGACACGATATGGATACATACATCCATCTTTAGAGGCCTGATGCATTTCATCTTGATGATCAGGGTCAAGCTATGCTGCCATGACACAGAATCTACTCATCTATAATGAACCTGAAAGTGAAAAAAACACTACAAACAGCCCACAAAGACTTCATTCAACTCATATGCATCATAAGGGATGTTGACCCACTGCAGATTACACACAGCCTCATATATGACCGGCACACAAACTCATACAAGGAAACATGTGCTAATGTGCATTATGGCTCACAATGTGGCTCTGTCTGTTAGAAGTCTGGTAGAGACAAAAAAAAAAGTCCACAAGACACCAAAAGCGTGCTGCTTGTGAAAGGCGGGCTATTAATAGGTTTACTCCGGCGAGGGAGACGGCCCTTCCCTCATGTTTGGGATCAGCTCTTCACAAGGGTGAAAGGAGGGAGGAAGAGGGGGGGACTCTCTATTGACACAACACTGAAAGTGACACAAAGTGTTTCAATTTGAAGCATTTAATTGTAACAGTCACACTTTCCACCACAATTTACAACCATTAGGTATGGCCCGAAACAGCTTGGAGTTCAAATATGTGAGAACAGTCTTTATGTGTCATTCAACAACCTGCACAGACACTCCTTAGGAGGCCCGACACACCTGTATTTTTACACAGAGCATGCTTTTACTTTCTTCAGCCAAGCAGAGTGGCTTTATCTAGAGTGGATATTTGAATGCTGCTTGTTCTCATAATGATGCAAATAGGATGTTGGTGAGTTTACAATCTGAATTGGTATCAGTGTTACTCATATTACTGCTGGGAAATGGGAAGAGTGCAGGGCTGTTTTGACAGGAATGAAAAAACAACTAGAAGGTGTGAAACGTCAGGGTTTCCGACACATTCATTTATTTGTGGCGGCCCTCCACAATTAAAACATTTGCCGCCACAAATAGATTTTTGGAAATGGACCATACATTAGGAGCACAATTAGAAAATATATATTATTTATAGCACATTTGGGGCAGTAGAACTTCATGCGCATTAAATGTGAAACCTAACCACTCATTCTGCTTGGTCTAAAAGTTGGCTTTCACTTTCAAACGGCTGCTATCTTATCCATCAATGAGATCTAATAAGCTGTGAATGGATCAGACAGATCAATTATCCACCCCAAACTAAGCTTTTAAATGCATTCGTGATATTTGTAATTTTATTTTATTACTCTGTTGTACACAAGGAATTAATTATGGCTTGTTCAGGACTCATAGCTTAAAATTTACCCTACCTACACACTGCTGCAGAGGAAAAAATTATGCATGGAGAGATCCGTTTGCACTGCTTTCACGGACCCAAAAAAACCCTCCAAATTTAGAGGACACTGGATGATACAAAGGGACACACAGGCATTTGAAAGATGTCAAAAAGGCCCCCCAACTGTTGCCAGCTACCACAACACACAGACTCTCATTCCATGGGAAACACTAGCACTACATGTTGCAGAAACACTCTCCAGTGATACAGTGCAAAAGTACTCCAGGTAATCATGACAAGCTAAGCAAAAACAAACATCTGTTAACTTCTATTGCACTTTCATACTCGCATATGGTTTGTGCTTCCTAAAAAAGTCATTAAACATGCATTTGTTTGCTTGTGCTTGCTGTGATGCACACAAGCAGATTCACTGCAAACTGCATCCCTGATTACCTCAAGTTACAGTTTGGATCATGGAAAAAAGGCATTTTGGTGATGACAATCCTGCAGCAGCAATAGGCTACACACTGTGATCAATACTCACATCTTCACACTGCCATTCATACAGAGCAGGCAGAGGACGTGAGAGAAAAAGTGGGTCACTGCATGTGTAGAATACATAACCCAAAACACATAGACCTAGCATGTGTCTTTATGGTTATGAGAGGCCCATGTGTTTATGCCTGAGAGTATAGGTGTTCAATTTACCGCACGCGACTTGACACACATGCGAGTCGTGACCAGCGGAGACGTTTTTCAGCGTAACACGAGTTGACAGTATAAGAAAAAACATAAGTACACACACAACATTGGGGCGAAGGGACAGCACTGACAGACAGCGGTTATCAATGGAGAAACTCACATCCTCGAACAGGGATCCAACGTTGGCTGTCACCAGCAGTATTCCTGTGCCTTGCGCTGCTGTCAGCTTCCCTGCCATAATTCTCTCGCGCAGGTGGGACTTGTACGGTGGACTTTGTAGGTAAGGAGCGGGAAAAAAACAAATAAACAGGAGCCGGCGAATGTGTCACGAAACTGGTTATAAGACTGGGAATCTGCTACTGAAGCCGGGGTTGAGGCGGCTCGGCTGGAGCATATTTTTCAGCAGTGGCCGTGCATCTACCAGGAGTTGCTTTGCAGTAGAAGGTCCGTTGGCGGCGGCGGTTAGCGTGCGGCTTCTCGTGCTACTTTTTCACGTTCAGAGCCATCGTAAAAGTTTCCCGTTTTAATCCACGGCGAGTGCCCGAGCGCTCTGGTTCATTTCAGCGACGAGTGTTTCCCCTAGCTTTTGTGCAGTGTAAAAGTCTACCTCCGAAAGCAGGACTCTCAGCCAGGACCATTGCCTTCACTGTTTAGAGAGGATAGGCTGGAGTCCTTCACTGCTCTGACGTCACCGTGCCAATGGAAACACGGGGCTGTCTTAAAGGGCCAGTGCACCGTAAACACAGCGGCTCTGTGCCTAACAACACGGCGTCCATTATCGGACACAAGTGGGGTGCCCCGTTCCCAGTCATATGATAGGTGGTATATGTTTAACACATAAAAAAATTACTACTACTACTCCTACTACTAGAACTAATA
>NW_024621411.1:0-2184 GCF_008729295.1 Plectropomus leopardus | reverse complement strand
GTTTCGGTTGAAAAATGCTAAAAGTTATCCTTTAACAAATAAACTGCACTCATTGAGTATATATACTGCATATATACAATATATATACTCAATGAGAGCGCTTATGAGGCTTATCCAGGTTATGATTATTCGGGATATGGTGTTACTATGAGCAAAGAGACATCGGGTTGTTCAAATTCTGCATATACATTCTACTTTCTTTTAGAGTTCTCATAAACCAAATTTGTTTACCTGCTAAAACACATACTCCAAAAATAAGATACTCCAAAAACCCGATCATAAACGGGTTATTCATGTCCATGTCAATGCACTCTGTTATACAAGTATTTAAGTAAATTTACATGACTTTTCCAAAACATTCTGGATACTATTTATTTTTCAACTTTTATTTTTAAATTCAATGACTTTTCCTGGTTTGTCATGACCGTATGAGCCCCGTGTCTGACTGATCTGTAAATATCTCACAAATATCTGCAATAAAACTCATGTGCAGTCTGCTGTTGGTTGACCCTTTATGGTTTTAAGTGAAAGTGAGAAAGAAAGAAGCAAAAATACCTCATTGACCCTCTCTGTGCTGGCAGACACTGCGTATTTCAACAGCCACCCGCTAAAACTATTTTAGCTCTATGATGCTACCTGAGTGTTTTCCTCCCACACACAGTTAAAAAATGCACACTGCAAAATGACCTCTTTCTTTCTGCTCAGTTTGTGGAACTGAGAAGTCGCACAGTTACTTGCAAATTTGTTTTCTGTCTATATTAATATTTATGTCTGCGCTGTAAATAATATTTGTTGTTTTCAGCCCACCAAAACAAATTCACAGCACTCTGCAAATTCAATTCTGATGAGCAAATCTAACTCTGGATTCTGGAGTTCTCTTGCATATTTGCTGCTGTAAGTCGGGTCCGGTGTTGCAATCACCTCAGCAGACCACCCTGACAACCTCCTCCTCTGTTGTTAGGCTTCCCTGCAGAAAGCCTAACAGCACAGGGACTCAGTCCATGGAGGTTTCCACCATCAGATGGTGTATAACGTCCCGCAGTCTCTCACGGTAGGGCTTTGGTAGAAGTTCAGCACACATGAGACACCATCATTTGAAAAACATCTGTCACTCTGACAAATAATAAGTGCACAGGGCCTCCAGGGAAAAGGGAAGTGCAAGCTCCATATTTTATTTCTTTCTGTATAACACTGCGACTGACTGCTGTTTTTGTGTGTGGTGAACTGTACTTTATGTCTAATGCAATGCATGCTCTCTCTGACAATTGACATTTTAAGGGCATTACCCTTGACAAGGCGACCTGGACAAATGAAAGGAAAAGGCAGAATGATTTATCGGGGCGTGCTGACGAAATATTTTGATTTACATTTTTTTCTTTCTGCTCTGTTTGAAATGAATCTCCAAGACGTACACCACACCCCTGCTCCAGGCTGTGTGAGCTGTCTGCAGAATAGCCTGATGACCTGAGATCAGGTAGGGCTATATCTCCCCAGGGCGCTTGCAAAGCCAAGACAACACTGCACTGCTCTCCTTTTCTAATTCTGCCAGTTCCTCCTGGCTTAATTGAGAATTTGAACAAACAAATTAATCATTGCAGCCCATAAAAATGACAGGATTCATGCAGTAGCATTCTTCATTCTCTCTAATTTGTTGTGTGTTGTCGTCCCCCCGCCCCTCTTCCCGTGCCTTTTCTCAAACCCCCACAGCAGTTTTTGTGCTGAATCCGCTGGTTTACCCCCTTATGAAAATTACAAATACTTGTCAAGGTTAACGAGTTAATATTCTCATTCAATATTTATTTTATGGGCGAAAGAAAGCGTCTCCCTTCAGCGCGTCCTCTTCCAGAGCGAGGATGGGTTTGTTAATCAAAATGACAAGGACAGTGTCCTTTTGATAATCCCCTGAATCATCGAGAATAAAAAATGAACTTTATTAATCAGCGGCCCCTGATTAATTGTTATGAAGTGTTGCTCATCCATTTCCCCTGCATTTCCGTAATTTTCACAGAAGCCTAACAATCTCCCCAATGATTTGAAGCCTTTTGAGCTGGCGTTGCATTCAGCAGCATAGCAATAAATAGCTGGGCAGCACACTCTTCTTCCTGGATGAGCTTCTGCACTGACTTTCACAAAAACACACAATGCTTATTTCCTTTTGCTGCTTACTGCATGGCTTACATGTAT
>NW_024621410.1:0-1273 GCF_008729295.1 Plectropomus leopardus | reverse complement strand
AAAAAATGTTGCTGGACTTCAAAACCATGTCAAAAAAATTACTGTATCCATCCATTACCAAATGTAATTTTCTCAAGTATATCCAACTTGGAAAAAAAAACCAAACGCTTTTATTATTAGGAATCTGAAAATGGGCACAAGTGAGGTTCAAAGAATCACTACTTGAAACAACAACTTAACACTTACCATCTTGCCATCAACCGTGTAGAGCCTTTTAACGACTCCAGAGTCCAGCTTGATGGCGTCTGTGACGTCAGTCATGACTTGCTCAAAGGAGTGTGCAGTCTTCTTGTTGAGCAAGATCCGTACGGCCTTGCGGGGCTTTACTCCACTGCGGACAATGGTTACCAGTTTGGGTCTGATGAAGTCCTTGCTCTCCTTGGTTTCTGGGGATCCAGTCTTGGCACTACCAAGGGAAGAAGGGTCACGCACAGACGCAAGAGTCCTAGCACCAACTGCCCAGTTGGGATTTACATTCTTTGTGTAATCCAGCTTCTTGTAGGGCTCTATGGATGCACAAACATAGCTCTCCCCTGCAGAAAATCAAGACACATCAAGAGATTGTTTTTTTAATTTTCCCACAAAAAAAAGCTAAGACACATATGGAAGATAAAAAGCAAAAATCATATGACAGTGTAACACCAGCTACTTTCACTCTTTAAGACTAAGGAAGTTGTGCATTTGGTTTTGATCTGCATCAGAGTTTGTGACTTAACTGATATCACATTACTCATTATAAACTAAATCTGTGTTAGCATTTGCAGCAATTGCAGGAAAGCTACTCACCTTCCACCAGCTGGTCCATGGCAGTGATTTTTGTTGTCCCATCAATGGTATATATGGTCCGCACCCCTTGTGGAAGGTTGACATTATCTGACAGAGATCTTGTGAGGTCAGCCAGGAGTGCTTCGATAGACCTAAATCTGTCCTGAGAAATGGCATACACAATCCCCTTGAAGTAGCGGTCCCCATTGCGGTAGAAACGGATCTTCTTGGCCTTCTTTTCGGAGGTCAGTGCTTGCAGCGTCCTGGTTCTGTAAAGGCTGCAGTGCGCGCTATGAGTGGGACTGGGGAGCCCATTCCCTTTTGAGCCCCTCCGGGTATATCTCTGAGCCTTGTCCCGCTCATCAAAGTGCTCCAGCTCCATGACTGTGCAGTGCTATCACACCTTAAATGAAAGAGGAAGAAAGCTTACTATTTAAATAAGCCATTTACTTTAACTTATATACAATACATTACAGCAATTAGGTTCTCTGTCATGTAGTTTCTAACA
>NW_024621409.1:0-1082 GCF_008729295.1 Plectropomus leopardus | reverse complement strand
TACAGCAGTCACTAAAAGTCCATCCCCAAACCGCCTATTTTCGTCTTTTCTGAGCAGCAGCTGGGGCACTTCTAGCTTTCGGTTCTGCCTTTTTTTGTTTGATTCCTAGAGGGAAAAACATTGGGAACACTGTATGATTAATATGAGTAATATGATGAATATGGCATTAATACATTTAATTAATTAATACATGCATCCAGTACCTGAGGTGTGCTAGCAATTGGTCCAGCCATCATTCCACGTCTAATACGATTAGTTCTGCTTCTTTGGGTGCTCTCAGTGATGAAAGTCTTTTTTTCTGGTTCTCTTCTGATGAAGCTCTCTTTGTCTTGGAGGGAGGTCATCTGTGGCTGGCTTTTCTGGTCCTCTGAGTCATAAGCCCAGAAACTGGTTTGATTTTGACTGGATAGCCTGTCTGTCTCAAGCAATAATGAAGTATATGTAGGCTGAGAGGGGCAGATTTCTCCCATCGCAGA
Source organism: Plectropomus leopardus (assembly GCF_008729295.1). Lineage (NCBI taxonomy): Eukaryota > Metazoa > Chordata > Actinopteri > Perciformes > Serranidae > Plectropomus > Plectropomus leopardus. The sequence continues at coordinate 606 of NW_024621409.1, read as the reverse complement.
CCTGCAAGAGAGATTTATCTTGTATTTCCAAACAGTTTAAACAGCACAAATTTATAAATTAAAAACAAAACTTGTGAGATACCTTATTTTGATGTGTTTGCTGACAGCAAAAGCTGTTGTGCTATCCTCTGTCTTTGCATCATCCGTCAGTTTTGGTGTTACTGCAGGAGAGCTGGTAATCGAGCTGATGGTTGGAGTAGACTGCAGGGGATCACTTTCACTGCAGGTGATCTTGTCATTCTTAAGGCCCTCGATGCGGTGCTTTACAATAATCTCCAGTAATGTTTTCAGGGGGGAGTTCTGAGCCTGCAATAACAGAGGAGTCAGCCACCGACTTTTCATGTTATCTGCTTGCACAAAATCTAACCTCCAGCTGTAAGACTTACTTTATTCTGCCTGTAGAGACCCTCCATGTTGAGAATTTGCCTTAGGTGTGATCTGTTGTTGATGCTGGCCACTGTGCGCGGATGCTCCTCATCCATACAGGCAATCGTCCTCCGGAGTCCCTGCGTATCAACAATGTTTTACAACATGTGGCATATCAGAGCCTGTGACTAAGAGTCTTAGCTATACTGACACTGCAGGGTTTTAACATGGTCATATTTT
>NW_024621408.1:0-1449 GCF_008729295.1 Plectropomus leopardus | reverse complement strand
TGAAGTAACGCACACATCCACAAAATTAATTATCATTGAAGCATCAGTCAGACATTTCAAAAAAATCAAATAATGTTTTTCTTTCCTTAGACTGAACTTGAATGTGCTACATGTATTTATTTTTGCTGTCTTATCAGTGTCTGTCCATCTCAGAATGCATTTTCAGCCAGTGCAGATTCCTTTTCCTTCTTCATTCTTTCATATTCTCTCCTAACCCCATCGGCTGAACTTTGAAGTACTCCCTCCTTCCTAAATGAAAGTGCGCTGCCTGGGTATGTTTATCGACTTACTCGTGCTGTCACGTTCATGCTTATGCGCCTGCCATGCCTGCGCTCTAAAAGAAAATCTTTTGAGACAGAATACTTTGGTCCCTGCTGAGAGGAAGCCCATTTTAGCTTTGGCTCCATGACAAAAACTTAACATGGTGCAAAAGCATTCCAATCCCGCACTGGACGAAGGATCCACAAATAAGTGAGGATTTATGAATTCATTCTCAGATGCGAACCGATACCTTGTGAACGCACACACACACACACAACTCACCACCGCCACCAAAGTCAGCATTATTCTTAATGTTGGTGATCTATCCTTGGCAGTCTCTGTCTCTGTCTCTGGCAACTTAATTTCCACTCTTGTCGTGACAATCCGGAGACCGCACTGTGTGTCAGAAAAGGTTTAGCAATTTGTTTTGTTTGACACTTGCTTCAGCGGGCTTGGTTTGCTGTCAAGTGTGTTGCCGCTGCTGGAGGTTTTCTGCTTTTCTTTTTATGACAGTTCACCTCATTTTCCTCTGCTCTGCATTCCCCTGTGTGTAAACCCAACTCTTATGCCCTGACTCTGTTTTCCTCTTCTCCTGGTGAGTGAGATACAGTATCGTAAATGATCAAAGTCTTTCTTACTCATTGTGGTGGAGGAAAACAGAAAGAAGCTTGAGGATATGGCACAGATTTCTCTCTGGGATATACACCCTGGACTACCAGAGCTGCTTTCCCTGTTATTCTCCTTTGTTTTTTTTTGTTTTTTTTGTTTCTTTATGGTAATTAGTTTTATTGCGCAAACCTTAAAGCTGGTGCAGGCAAAAGGCCTTTGCTCAGCCATCAAGAGACCACTTGAAGCAAAATTGCAGCAATATCAAACCCTGAGGCAATGTTTTTGCCTCTGTTTGATAATTCTCTCATAATTTAAAATCATTTTCCGATAAAGAAAGTGATGACTTAAAGAAGATCTGTATTTGAAGCTCCGAGTCAAATTGATATCAGCAGGGTAAAAGAAACACACTAGATTGACAGTCTGGCAGTGAGAGGAGAGTCAAGCCAAACTCTATTGGATTTGTGCACTGTGGCCGTATGCAATATTTTCTCCTTGCTTGTGATTTATTATTGTGAAGCTCTCATACAGGACAGCTTTTTTGGTGTTTTTCATTAAACTGGCTGAAATGTGTAAGTGCTT
>NW_024621407.1:2500-3522 GCF_008729295.1 Plectropomus leopardus | reverse complement strand
CGGTATTGATCCGGATCACTCAGCTGTTTTTACTGATTGAGTGTTTTTGTCTCAGTGAGACACGTTAATCTGTCAGATACAGCAGTTAGGGACTGTTCACTATTTATTTAACTCATGGAAAGTGAGCTCGAGTTCCATGAAAAGCTTTCAGTACGTAACGTTTCTAAAAACAACAACAACAATAATAATAAATTAATGTTGTTGTTGTTGTTGTTATGGCGTTTTGATTTGATGTTACTGCTCACTTTTTGATCTGCAGCTCTGCTGAGTTTTTGATCTGCGTCTGCCCAAAAACAATAACAGCAACAATAATGATGATGATGATGATGACAATAATATTAATAATAATAGTAATAATAATAATTTTAATAATAATAATAATGTCATTATGATGGTTAAAGTAACACTGAAGCTAGATGAAATCTGTATGAAAAACCCAGGTGTGACCTCGAGTCACATGACTTAAACTTGCGTCTTAAATGTGAAGACCTGAGACTCGAATAAATCAGACGACCTTCACCTCGGCGGTATGATCAGTTTTTGAAGATCCCTCATCATGGGTGTAAATCGAATCTAAACCGGCTCGCTGTTACTGTGGACACGTTGTGGATCTGATGGAAACACCAGGTCGTGGTTTGGGATCAGGTGTTTTTGGCGGATGGTGGTTATTTCGGTTAACAGTCTGACTGATCTGGATCTGATGGAAACAGCCGGTCGTGGTTAAATTCTTTCGGATCAGGTGTGAAGTCGTGACGTGACGGGTCGTTCAGGAGCGTTAATATTTCGGTGTCTGAACATGGTCAGTGAAATGATGAGAGGAGGTCAAACCGAGGTCAGGCGGAACGTGTGGTTGAATTGTGGGTGAATTCAGTTGCCATGTCTCCATCGTCTCTGATTGGCTGGTTACTTGGTGTCAGCAGCAGAGGATCATGGGTAGTGTAGTATTGAGAGATGAGGTCCGGAAGAAACCTGCAGAGTCAGAGAGAATTATTCACAGCACGGACCCTCTGTTGCCCTTTATC
>NW_024621406.1:0-1248 GCF_008729295.1 Plectropomus leopardus | reverse complement strand
AACAAAGCAGCCAGGTGCTATCAGGCCAGTGCAGAATTATTAGTGTTGGTTGAGATAATTAATCATCAAATGAAGAAACAAATCACAATTTTTTTGCCACTTTTTACTGCCAAATTATAAATGGCGCTTTGTAGATCTGTTGTATTAAAGCAGGCATGTCCAAACACTGGCCTGGGGGCCAATTGTGGCCCTTTGAACTAATTTTGAATGGTCCTTGGCTTGACTTTTAACATATATTTTATATGTGGCCAACCACACGATATTGGTTAATCAAGCAAAATCGCCATGCATTTTTTCTTTCGCCTTATAATTGCAGGACGATCACACAGCTTGTAGACATGCATCAGGTATCAACTATACAGACTGTTTTCATAAACAGACAATAAACAGTTACATTTCCTGTTCGGTAGCGAAAAGTTGACAGGAGGACTGCTGCAAAGTGGAATACTTTTATTTTTTTGTACTGAACAACGAAAAAGTTGCGTTTGTCTTATTTGTATGGGATTATTTTTTTTTAAAAATACCGATTTGATCCAAGAAGTAGCCAGCCCCAAGGTATTTTTTGTACCTTAATCATTCCAAAAAAATTGGACACCCCTGTATTAAAGCAATATCCCACTTGTGGTCGTATTGCTGTTCTTCATACCAGCACAGCTGTGATTATGTTCTGCACTCAGTCCTACAACCAAATCCCAGCCGGCCTGATATTCATTACAGCACCACCTGAAGTGTGATCTTGCTTTAATACCTCACTGTGCAGGACTCACTGAGGACATTAAAAACACCAGTGACCTGCTATGATAATGGCAATGACTCTGGAAACACTAAAATATCTAGTAACTTTGATTATTTTTTATTATTTTGCGTTTTTGCAGGTCAGTCGTATCACCCTGTTGCAATGAATTAAGTCAGTGTTGGTGCATTCATAGCTGCAACTGCAAATAAAGTTTAAAGGTCCCGTGTGTAACATTTATGGCAATTAATTGGTGTTTTAGTTGAGACGAGTCCAGTCTGCACCATGTTCAAATATTAATCTTCCTCCAGAAACACAGACTTCAACTTTAAGTGGAGGACCAGAAGTTTACATTTTAGACAGTTAACTTTTAAAACTGCAACTGCACATTACAATAGTTAACAGTTTCTGATACTTAAAAGCTGTAAAACCTCAGCAGCATGTGTCCTGCACAGTGTTAAACTTGAAAAAGTGTAAAAACTTAATTAGAATATGATATCATTATATCACCTTAA
>NW_024621405.1:0-2012 GCF_008729295.1 Plectropomus leopardus | reverse complement strand
CCAACCTGCCCTTGCTTTTCCAGCAGCTTTTGTGCCACAAAATGAAGACGTTTTAATCCAAAAAGATCTTTTCCTAACCATGACCATTTGGATTTTGTGCCTAAACTTAACCACAGCATTGTTATGAAGCGTAAAGTGTAAACATATCCGCTACAGATTAATGTACAAATGTAAATTTGTTTGCAGAAATGTAAATTTTTTTCTGGCTATGGGGGTGCACCTCTTGACTGTCCACTGTCAAATAAAGGCAAAATAACCCCCCCAAAAAACTTGGCTATGCAGTGTGTGATAGTGTCATAATATCTTTGATGGAGATATTTTGAATTATCGCTCTTGTCACATTGTAATTATGAACAGTCAAAATGCACTTGATGTTAAAAAAGAAATTAGAAACAGTCAAGTGAAACCTTGTACAGTACACCGTGCAAACGCCAGCCTTACAAAAAAGTAAGCCCTAAATCTACTTCCTGCAATCTATATGAAGGATATGAGAGACTGTAAAACTGATCTTCAATCGGTTACATAAAAGTTCGATGTGTAGGATTTCAGGGCATATAGGCAATTTGCAGAAATGAATATTATATTAAATATAATATTCATCACTATATATATCTATATACAGAGCAGGTCCTCTCCTAGGGAGTCTACCACGTAGTTTCTACAGAAGCCCAAAATGGACAAACCATTCACATTTTTGCAGAGGCCACTGTGTTTAGCAGCTTCTCCTCTATGAACCAAACAGTGTCTGAAAAACACAGATTTTTAATGTGAAACTGATTAATTCAGTGTTTTTACCTGTTTAAATCACTGGGTCCATTTGTTTTGGAGTTGAAGAGACCTCTGCAGATAATTCGGCTCCCAGGTTAAACCTCCTGAATGTCTGGTTCTTAAGTTATCTGAGAAAAAGGTGAGCACAGAAGTTTTAGTTGGTTGCAATCTGCAACCTCACCACTAGATGTTACTAAATCCTACACACTGGACATTTAAACTGTTCAGAAATGTGAAATTAAAAAACAAAACAAAACAAAACAGAGAACTCAAATCATTAATTAACAAAATAATTTACAGGTCATATTGTAAGCTTATTACCAAAAGCCATTTCTCAGATTTCAAGCTCACCAAGGACCTAATTAAAGCAGCACCATTAGCACTTGTAGGTTCCTTCCCCTGTCACACTCACATAAACAACTCAAACAGCTAATTACAGGACAATAAATGATTTTGCGCTGAGGCTATGTGAGCCGTACAGTGATGTATTTACGGAGACACAACTTTTTGATGACATTTGCTCATGCTGCCACCTGTCCCTATAGATCAATACAGTAATGGAACTCCTTGGCAAGGAGAAGGCACACCACAACACTGCTTTCCCTTTCATTTCATCCCCGTACACTTCATAACAAAGTTGCCAGCATAAGTCAGCCATGACAGTCTCTTCAATTATGTGATGCTGGCGAAGAAAGGGACATGATGGATTGGTGTCAAAGCTGTGGGGAGCCATAAGGCAGACACAACACACGGGCTGCCCATCTGTCAACAATCTCAATTAACCGCTGTGCAGATAGAGGCATGCTGCTCTTTTATGCAGCAACAACAAGGGTCTCTTGTCACGACGGTGGGCGAGATCCCATGTTTACAAAGACAGAAACGTGTATTCAAGTGAGCTGGATTGGTCCATCCATCAGCAGGGGGGGTGAGTCAAATTGAAATCTGACATTTAGAGCCCCAAACGCCTTTGCTCACTGGCACAGATATGAACTATAGCAAGTGACAAATTGTTTGTAGCATGCCTGTCCCTGGGTAAAGCCTCTGTTGTTTAGGGTTGAAATAGGCACCCTTGACATTTCGCTGAAAAGGTCAAGTTTTTGTGTTCGTTAATGCTCCCTTTTTACATACAGCCATCACTGGGGACGAGGATTATTGTCATAATCTGGGTTTGAGCCAAGTCATGAATGCTGCCTCAGTTGTTTTGACTCGTCAGGACACAAGGAGTCGTGCACAGCAATGACAAG
>NW_024621404.1:0-1630 GCF_008729295.1 Plectropomus leopardus | reverse complement strand
CACATCCACGTGCTGTCATCCAGGAGCAACAGCAATCCATGGGAACCTCGTTACAAGGAAGCATTCTTCAGGGGGAAAACAAAGTACTCTGGGGAAGAAGCCAAATACTTTGGGGAAGAAGCCAAGTACTTCAAGGGAGACACAAAGTATTCAGAGGAAGAAGCCAAGTGTCATTATTCCATTAAATGACGCTATCAACACTTAATTCATCATGATAAGTTAATTAAGGGTTTTCTGCTTCAATTAAAACATTTTTTTCTCATTATTGATCCTCTCAAACAGAGAGCGGCTTTTCTAAAGGTTGCATTCATGTGCTGTCTGTCAGATTCACAGTGATTTTTAGAGCAGCTAGACGGTGTTGTACAGATCTTGCATGAAGTAATTTGACTGGACTGGCGACGCTCACTAAGCAATAAATCATTTTTTGGGATGATTATGAGTTAGGTGTCAATTTTCCAGTCAGTTTGGAGGTTGTCGTTTGTGGTGCTGTTTTCCGTTCAATTCCTATTAAAGCAAAAATAAATATGTGTGACTTAATGAGTCTATCACACTATTAAAAAAATGTATTACCACCTATCTAAATCTGAATTATTAAAATAATCAACATTTATATAAAATCAGGCTTCAAAATTGTGAAAAAATTACCAGCATTCTCTGCTGTGAGACACAGCAGGTGTGTCTGCTGAAAGTTGAAATTTCTGATAAGCTGCAATGTTATGAACTACAGTGGTGGACAGTAACAAAGTACATTTACGCAAGTACTGTACTTAAGCCCAGTTTTTGTGTATCTGTACTTTACGTCAGTATTAGTATTGTTGGAAATGTATTAGGCTACTTTGACTCCGCTACATGTGAAAGACAACAGTTGTTGTTTTAATGGACAGTTCTATAGACTTTGCAGCATATCCAGCAGTCTACAGCAGGTCAGTGCATTCAGATGGTTGTCATTAGGTTGTAAATACATTGTGACAATATACAACAATGCCATGAGTTGTTTTTTTTTTAAATTACTGTGAATACTTAAGGGTTTTTTTTTTTAGCAAATACCCCAGTACTTTAACTCAAGTAATAATTTGACTCCACAACTTTCACTTGTACTGGAGTAATATTTGACCATGAGAAGCCTATCTATGCCCCAACAAAGTGCCAAAAAAAAAAAAGCAAGAAAAAAGTGATTTACTCCCCATACCGCCATTTCAAATATACAATTATAATAATTATAAATTTAGTTTTTTGGACATTTTTTTAATTGGTCACCTTTTACTAATTTCTTGCAATTTAATGTCTTTGCCAAAAAAAATAGCCAATAGCCGATTTAAAAAAAACAAAACAATTTGCAATGGGGTTAAACAGCTTGTAAAAGGCATCTAAATGCAACACAAAAAAAACTGATGTCAATCCAGGTCTCAAAGAATTAAATTAAATTTAAGACTACTTATTCACATCTCCCACAGTCAGCCTACTGCTGTAACTTGTTTTTTTAGCTTTGTCATCTAGTCTATTTTCCTTAATCCTACTAATATGTGTATACTTATTTTACTTCTTGTCTTTTATATCTGGTCTTTGTGGCTTTTTTCCGTTTTGTATATAGCACATTTCCCATTTATTGTTGTTGCTATTTCTACTCGAT
>NW_024621403.1:0-4716 GCF_008729295.1 Plectropomus leopardus | reverse complement strand
AATATATTATCTCACCCTTCTCAAATGCAACTACGGTGACTTCGAAAGTGTCCACTGTTTCTCTGTCCAGCTTGTCTTTGGTTTTGATCTCTCCTGTGGCAGTATCGATCTCCAGCCAGCCCCGAGTGTCACCGTCCAACTTAAAACTGCGCACAAACACACATCAGCATTCACACACAAAGACACACACAGAGCGAGCAGATATTTGAAATAATGCACGACACATCAGGCTCTGAACGGGAGGCCGGAGGGAATAATGCTAGGCAAAACAAATCAATAGTCTCGTTTGGGTACACGTGATTGTCCTAACTTCATCCTGACATTTAAAAATAAAGCCAGTACAGATCTAGTGGAACAATTCATAAGCTATGAAAGCTATGCGTGTGTGTGTTTGTTCTTCTATCATGCAGAATCTCGTTAAAGCTCGTAAACCGCACAAGAATGTGGACATAGCGTCAGCGTTGTTTCCCTCTGGTTCTAAGATGATGCTTTGAATACCATATTTGGGGATACGATTTGAAGCTTTTTGGATAGATGTGACATCAGGAAACAAATAAAACGAATTTAAGACCTTTAAGATTTAAGAAATGTTACAATTTTGTGTTTTGAGAGTAAAATAGCTTCAACTTTGTAGAGGTTTTTGGGGGTTTTAGGGGGACTGCACTTTACAGCATGAGGCTGATGTTATTCTGTATTTCTAATGTTGTCAACAAATCTCATGGAAACACCAAAATTAACAATACATTAGTGCATCTGTGACTCTCGGCTGAAGACCTAAATCTCAAAACAAAAGGGATACTTTTTTTAAAAAAAAAAATCTCAAAGCTCTAGTTGGTAAATTATAAAAAAATATCTTTTTGTCATATTTGCTGAAACTGTCACTACATCCACACAGCTGTACGTGAGACTGAGTCAGTGAGATAAAATGTCCTCCTCCTCCTCCTCCTCCTGCTTCTAAAGGCATTTGCAAGAATTTACCACAGCTTAACGAAAACAACCAATTAGGTACAAGGAGCCTAATCAAAGATAAATCAAGATCTTGTTACTGCATTGCCTCTTTCAACAACTTAACTTTCCATAAGACAGCCCTTTCTAATCACTCACCACCAGATTCCTTTGACAAAAACAGTAATTTTACCTCGCAGAAGACGGGAGTCACTGGTCTACTGCTGTCACGATCAGTTAGCTAGCTTGTGTTATTGTGTGATTTTCATATCTGAACTATCATGGCGTCCACAGCAGTACATTGCTTAGTTTCTGTGCCGGTGAGGGAAATAGAGGACTATGGGTAACACTGATAACAAAATTCTCAAAGATGGCTGATGGTGCATTAGTCACAATGTCATCATGCAGAGACCTATGTCAGGTCATGTAGAAAAACTTTTTAAGTAGGCTTGGGAAAAAAGCCATTTTGGCACTAAAGACTAAAATTATTATTGCTGGATCTGAAGACATAAAGAACCCTTTCAGTAATATATATCAGGCTCTGGGTGAACATACAACACAGTGCATGTTTAGAAGGATCAATGCATTGTTAATTACATTTTGTCTCATGAGATTTGTCTTTGTCTTATTTCTGTGTGTTTACCCGATCTCTTTGCCCTCTGGATCCTTCGCCTCCACAGTGAGCAGCACTGATCCCTTGGTGGTGTTTTCAGGCACAGTCACATCCAGGATGTCCAGACTGAACTCTGGAACCTCGTCCACGTCGGTGAGAGACACGGAGACGAAGGCTGTGGATTCGCTGCCGTACTCCAGACCCTTCATCAGCGGCTCTGGGTTACGAGCGTCTATCTGGAGCTTGAGGGTGGGAGAGGACTCAAAGTCCAAAGGCTGTTAGGAGACAAGAGGGTTAGTTAGAACAAGGAGACAAAGATTATTTTACGCAGCTGTGACTCTGCTTCCTGCTTATCCAAGGCATTCTGGATTACAATAAAAGGCACATTACATTATTAATTCCTAACACAAGTCGGAAGAAGTCAGATCCAGCAGCTATAGATAAGCTCACACCCATGTGAACAGCAACAGTCAGGGAGAGTTTCAAACTTGTTGTATTATATAAGATTAGACAGTTTGTATTAAACTCCTATCCTATGAATAAATAGGACTTTTTCCTAAAAGTGAGTTGAATTAAATCATCTGTGTGTGTTTGTGTGGGAGACATGCAGAATGGAGATATCGTACCTTAGCTACAACCAGATGGCCGATGCCTTTGCCGTCGGTCTCCACAGTGAAAAGTTCATCATCGTTGCCAGCAGTGATGTGAAACTCGATAAGAGAGCTGCCGCTGTCTGGATCATCAGCGTCTGTTGCTCTGATGGTGAGCACTGTGTGTCCCACAGGAGTGTCCTCTGCCAGAGTTTGACTGCCGTACTGAACACCGACACAGAAACATAAAGAAAATCAGCCAAGCACAGCGAGGAGTAAGAGACAGGAAGTGGTTCACATACTTACATCTGTCTTCTCAAACAGAGGCATCTCGTTGTTGACGTCAATGACCTTAACGACGACCTTACATTCTGTGCTGAAAGCTGTAAAACAAAGGGGTTAAAAGTGCCTCACCTGTTCATACAGGTGAGTCACATCATGCATGGAGTGTGTGTTACCTGGGTCGTTCACTCTGACATTGAGGTTATACATCTGATGGTCTTTTCGCTGCAGCGAGCGCAAAGCCTGGATCCTTCCAGAATCAGCATCGATGGAGAAGGCTTCGGGTGTGGTGGAGGGATTTTGGGACAGGATGGTGAAAGTCAGATGAGAGTTCAGTGTCCCTTCTTGATCGTCATCGTGGGCCAACAGCTGTCCAATCAGGCTGCCTGCAACCACAAGAACCAATAATTGTTCTTAAAATTAAGGTCTCTTTTTACAGTAAGAGTTAATCCTACAGAAAAGATACAATCTTTAACCCAACTCCAAAATCTGTTAACATAACCCCCAAATGACCTGATCCAATACCTTCATATAAGGCACTACATTAAAAGTTACACAGAGTGGGAAAAGATTAAAAGAGACGCAACAACCTGGTTGTTTTTGTCTGGACTGCAGCAGGCAAGGAGAGCCCAGGTCCCACGGAAATACGCAGGATTACTTTTCATAGTGGCCAAACAATGTAATTAAACTGTTATATGACATGGCCAAGCCCAAAAAGACTTTTTCGTGTTGACTTGCATTATGAAAGAGATAGAGTCTGTAAATCAGTGGATACTTGTTTCACCATCAGGATTTTATCCATTCAGTCTGATAACATTTCTATAGTCTAAAGGGGCCACAAGATTATATTATTTGATCCTCACTGAAGTTAGCAGGGGGCTAAACTGGAAGTTAACACAAGTCTCTGGTGCACATGCTGTATGGGACACAAAGTCCCCGTCATCCCCAGATCATCCAGGTAATTTAATACGCAGCATTTGAACCATTTTTGCTTCACACACCACTAAGCAACTCCCTTCGGAATGAACTAGGCCCTACATTAAATGCAGTATCCAGTTCTCATAACATATCGACGCCTCCACCAGTCACACAGGGACGCACATCCCCAAACGGAGCCGAAGTGGGGAGGGTTATGTGAAATGATCTGTGTGTACAGCTTCAGAGAAATCAGGCCCCTTCCTCTTTGTGAGTTTGTCTAAGTGTACTGATTTCCATTTTAAAATGTATTTAAGTACATTTTGGGCTGGACCACAGCAGCAGGGCAAAGTCGTGAGTGAATGCCATCACTTTGTGTTTCAAATTGAGCAGTAGCCATCTTGTGTTTCATACGTGGTGCAGCTATATATTAGGTTTTGACCCAGTGTTGTTATGTAAGTAATGGATCTGATCACTTCTCCTCAAAGCACTATTAAGTATAAATCTCAGAAATGTGGTAAATATGGACCCAAAAACACAAAACATAGTACAAATCAAACAGAAAAAGAATTATGAAGATGCAATTTAAAGCAGGAGAAAAGAAGTTAAGGAAATACTTTTGCTGAATGAGGCATAAACTTCGAGCATATACAGCACTTGAATATAAATAGGTTATATGATAACCGAACACACATCTTACCTACAGGCTCGTCCTCCTGCACCTCAAACACACTCTCCTCGTTTGCACACGCAGGTGCGTTGTCATTCACATCCTCCACCAAAATTTGAATCTCCATGGGCGGATCCACCTGTTTGTCATTGTCATCCACTGCGAACACCACCAGGATGTACTGAAACAGAACCAACACAAAATCAGGAGTCAACTCCAGAGGAAAGGTATCATTTTTACATGACTTAAAACACGTTTATAGAGAAAAACTGTGTTGTGTACCATGTCCTTGTCTTCTCTGTCCAGCTCCTCTATCAGAAGTATTTTTCCTTCTTCTGTGATCTGGAAGGGGAATTTCAGCTCTCGCTCTTTCTGCACTAACTTGTAGATGGCGTTGGGATCATTAGACTGAACCTGGATCCAAAAAAGGAGAAAAGAGGCCACATTTGCATGGTCAGTTACTGGATATAGAGTTGGTATAGTAAGCGTACTTTAACTTGTCTGCATTTGTGCGAGTTGGTTTCCCACCACACCTTTGCGATATCCAGAGGGTACGTTTCCTTCAAGTGCTCTCTAACAGTTATAGGTCCAGGATTGACCCAAAGGTTTTGCTGTACGACGATGCGCACTCTGGCGCTTCCACTCAGCGCGGTCTCCGACGCTCCTCCGAGATCCTGCACGCGCACAGACAGGGTGTAGTC